>NW_008630080.1:0-65906 GCF_000691845.1 Merops nubicus | reverse complement strand
CCTAAATGATTCTATGATTCTATAGTTTGGTGGTATTAAATTAGTATAAACAAACTTCCATAGGGATTGGAATGGAGACCGGTGTAAACATTTGTCTAGTCACTGGAAAATAAAAAGCCATTTTTTAAGTAAAAATCTGTACTTCATTATCTTGCATAAATCTTGAGACACTGTGTAGGAATAAGCACTAAACTTTTACAATTGCATCTAAAGTTCCACATTTTGATTTTGGGAGACAAGTGTTCAGCTTCTTAAGAATAAGAGAGAGTAATTTCTGTTAGTGAGGGACTTGGAATTAGTCCCTCAGCTTAGTTAATTTCCCAGAAGGAAAGTGTTTAAATAGTGACTAATACTTATCCTTGGTTTCTGTGATGTGCTTGTCTAGATCATATGTTTGCTTGACTAATTTTAAGGAAAAAAATAGCCTATATTCTGTGCTCATGCAGGCCATGAGAAAAGGTGATAGGCCTGAAACACAGTGATGAACATTGCAGGTTAGCAGTTAAGGGAGAAAAAATGAAGAAATAGTGAAACACTGCAATGGAATGCATGAGGACATGGTAAAATCTCCTTCATCATAAGGCACTGAAACACTTCAGAAAACATCTGGGAGGAATGGCACAAGTACCTCTTGATACCTGGAGGCAGGCAGGAGAAAAACCTCTAAAGTACCTTCTAGTCCTATATCTCCGTGTATTTCTGTGCCTGAAAAAAAATATTGTTTGGGCTCTGGTCCATCCTGTCTAGATGAAGACATCTTACCAATGTAGCTAAGGATCAGTTATTTGATTCCTTTCCATGGGAGGAGAGTATATTCCAGCATAAAGAAGAGGAGGCTTTAGTGAGACCTTATAGCAGTCTTCCACTGCTTAAAGCAGGCCTACAGGATAGGTATGGAGAGACTTTATCAGGGAGTGCAGTGATACGATCAGATATAATGGTTTTAAACTGAAAGAAGGTAGGGTTAGGTTAGATATTAGGAAGAAACTCTTTATGGTAAGGATGGTAAGACACTGGACCAGGCTGCCTTGGTTGTGGATGTCCCCTCCCTGGAAGTTTTCAGGGCCAGGTTGGATGAGGCTTTGAGCAACGTGGTTTAGTGGAAGGTGTCTCTGCCCATGGCAGGGAGGTTGGAACTGAACAATCTTCAACATACCTTCCAGCCCAAACCATTCTATGATTCAATTCTGAATCATCACTTCAATAGTGAGAAATTAACTGCAGCTACAATCCTAATGTCCCAGGCTTCCATGAAATGTTTAATAGCTAAAATACACTAAGTTCTCCATCTTCTATATCCTGTGCTGGTCTGCAAACCTTCTGCCAAGGAACGTCTTGGCCAGCTTTCTGCGTCCCCACACATTGACTGGTGCTTGTTGCATCATGCTCAAGATATTATTATCCTTTCTGAGCATAAAATGTTTGTGTCATATCCACTTTTTTCATACTCATGGCGCAGAAGGTCTCACCCTTGAGCCATGTGGGCACTCGAGTGAAGTCAGGTGCAGAGCCCAAGCAAATGTCTTCTGTTTGATCTGGGCTCTCACCACCAAGAGCCAACTCAACAGTCCTAACCCTCACCCTGCAGCTGGGATACTGGGAATCCAGGTGCAAGGATCTCCCCGGTCACCTCTGGGCTGGGTCAGCAGCAATCAGTCAGCCACAGAGCTTGCTGGAGCTGTCAGGCAGGAGAGAAGGCACCAGCCTGGGCAGGGTGACAACTAGTAATGGCCAGAGTGAGGCACATGCTGTTGACAGCATTCTCAGCTAAGGCTTGACTACAAAGGTCAAGGATTCAGTGCTTTTTATAACTGCTAATATTTGGAATAGAGGATGCTGTGGTGTGAAAAGTACAAATCGTAACAATGGGCTCGTTCTTGTAATGTATTCTCGGCCCTGAAGGAACAGTGGGAATGCGCACGGTCGTCAGCGTGGGTTATATGGAAAGAATACTGCCAGTTAGACTTGATTGCCTTTTTGACAGATTTGCAAAAGTACTGAATGAAAAGAATGCAGCAGATGCAGAATAATTGGATTTTTAGCAAAGTAGTACAATGGCTCGTGAAATCATACTCTTGACATTAATTCAAATTGGTTGGCACGTGAACACGGTCACGTGGACCACAAACAGGTAGGGAAATTTCAAGCAAAGAATAAAGATAGGTGGTGGCTGGTAAGCTGGTACTAGGTGATGAAGTACTGCATGGATAGGAGTTTCATTTAAAATTTTTATTAATTGGAAGAAGTGCAAACAAGATGTTACCAAAAACTCACGATGGTTTGTGCTGTGATGTGACTCACTATAGGAATTTAATCTCTGGAAACATGAGTGTCCATGACAGAAACATCAAGAGAATCTCAATTAGAAAATGTAAGATAATTTGGCATATTTTAAACACATGAAAAGGAGCCAAGCCACTTTACATACCTGGAGCATCTCTTCTGTCAAGAGTGAGAGGGTTGATTGCATTTAAGCCAGGTGTTCCACTATTAAACAGGGACTAGAGGCAAGGAAAGAGAACACTGCTATAGCCTCAGGAAGGATTATGTCTCCACTGCTTGTCAAGAGAAAGAGTTGTTACACTTCAAAAGACTCTTTACCTGATTTTCTGTTGGTTCATCCATCCATCTAAACAACAGCCATTGCTGTGTTAACTCGTCCCCTTTTGGCAAGCTGTAAGCCAGTGCTTCTGCTTCTCAGAATGATTGTACACAGCACCTGCAGAGAGGGAGATGTGAAAGCCCTGCTTCCTTCACTCTGTGCCCATACTCTGGACCAGGTGCCCTTTGCCTGGTGGTACAAGGCAGCTTTTCTGAAGTCCATTGAGATCTTTACAGTGGGGGTGACCCCCCCAGGGCCCATTATCAGTGCCTTCTGGATTGCTAGTGGCAGTCTGAGGTGTGGGCTTCTCAAAGGAGAAGGATGGTCTGGAAGTGTGGCTTGGCCAATTGGCACAGTCCATCATGAGTGAACCAGTCCCTGAAGAGGAAGATAATTCTTCAATGAGAAAGCTGTCGGGTGAATTTCTGCGGGCAGGGAGGGTGCAAAGGTAGAGAAGGCATCACCAGACTCTATACTATAGACATGGAACTAGCAGGGAACAGCTTAAGAGGAATTGATCACGATTTATGAGTGAAATTGTCCCAATTAAACACTAGGTGGCATATTTACTTAAGAGTTTCCAGGGACTGTATTAGTGCATCTTACAAAGCTGACATCCATTTGTCCTTGTACGATGAGTGTAGTTTCATGGGAGCATGACCACCCGATGCCCTTCATAACAAAAAGCATTCCAAGTTCTATAACAACTTGGCACAAAGACACCATTGCTTACTTCAGCCTTAAAGTTGTGCTTTTGCTTCGAAGTCACATCTACATTAATACACAGACTGCTAAATGCAGTGCAGTAAGGAATAGGTGTACGTGGCAATGGTCCTACAGAAGGTCCAATCTCAGAGGAATTGTGTAACTAGTCAGAGGGGTTAGTATGCAAAACTATAATATGATTTACTTATTTTACTTGTCTGAAAGGCTGAATGCAGGAATTTATAATATGTGTTAAAAGCCAAATGAAGGATACCTAATGTTTCTCCTCATGTGAATACAAAGCACAGCTTTTGATTTCAGAGCTGCTATTGTAAGGTGATAGCATCCAGTGGTTTGGGAAAAATACTCTAAATCAGAAGATTTACTTTATTGTGTGTCTGCGTGACACCTGTTAAGACAGTCAGGCTGCAGTCATCCATCTGCTGCTGCTTCTCCATCAGTGAAAGAATAAATGCAGCTAGCTTACAGAAATGCCTTTTCACATTCTTCATCCTTGAGAGAACAGCACCACAGCCATCACCAGGGCAGAGCACTTAGCCTTTACTGGAATAATGCCATGTTTAGTATGTCTGCTCTAAAAATTCTTTATTCTTTATTCTTCCTGTGGATATTGTAAGGAGGCAGACAGATACTTTGGATTAAGTGCCAATACCGTGAAGATAAACTTCCCTAGTGCAGGAGATATCCATAGTGCTGGTTATGCAGGTTGTTGCAGCTCTACCTGTGGAAGGGAGTTGTATTTTGCTGATCCACATCCACCACCAGCCAAATTTCTGAGATGAATCTTATCATCTGTCAGTCTGCTCTGCTGTAATTCATGTGTGGCCCTCTGAGTTGGCAGAACTGATTGTCACTGTTCAGTGCAAACTCTTACAAAGTGGACCATATAAAAAGGGAGCTAAATATATAGGTCTGAACTGGGGTGTGCTCGTTATTCCAGTGCCAAGGAGTGTGGAAGGTAGACCTTGCTATGAGGATTGTGGGGACAAATCCTGTCCTTGCCTGACACTGCCAATGCTCCAGACATGCCTGACTTCAAGGGGAAAAGAAAGCCCTATTCATCTTCCCTTTTCCATCCTATCCTCACCTACAAGAAGCAGGCTGTAGCTTTTGCGTTATCAGATGCCAAGGGACATGGTGGAGCAAAAGCTGAGCATCTTACAGTTTGCCTTAGGACATAAAAAATGTGTCAAAAGCATCTGTACCCTGGCATTAGGAGAATCCAGTCAGGTTTGTACCACAGATATGAATATATACCTATTTTCATTTTCAGTAGTATCTTTTGATGCCCATATTCTGTAAGGTTTTTTTATGTCTACTACTTTTCCATCTTTCAGGAAAGTACTAGTAGACCAGCATGTAATTCAGGCAGTGAACTGAGGTCTGCTGCCCTGCACACAGTGGCTGGCTCCCTAAGCACTGCTGGGCTGCATTCACGAAGCTGTGTTTTGCAGTATAAGTACGTAAACAGACACCTGGGCAGCTCTTTCAAATAAATCAATGCTATTTATTTATATATTTTAGGAAGTAAAGAAAAAAAATAATTCCTTTTATTTCCCTCTCACCCTCCCTTTAATTTGATTAATCCAATCAATGCAGTTTCCTGAATCCATCTAGTCTATAATACATTGCCAAATGTCAGGCTGAGCGAATTTGCAGACAAAGCTTAAGGCACTTCCAGAATGGCTGAAGATGACGCATACTGACAGAGACTGGACTAAAGAGAGTGTATTTGCAAGGACATTGTTCACATAATTTGGTTTCTTGTAGACCTCAAAGTGCTAGGAATTAAGGGGAAAGGCTGGATTGTGGCTTCTTTGTGGGCTGGCAGAGTGCCAGTTGAATAAAGTCAAGTCATCATTTGATATAACTTGCTTCTTATGAAACGCTGCATGCAATGTAGGATTCACGTAACTTCCATATGAAGTCCACATAGGGAACTTTTCCATAAGTTTGGGGGTTTTTTTAATAAGCTCTCAATTCAGTGGCTGAAGTTTCATTCTTCACTTGTGAGCAGTGTACAAGCTCTTTATCGTCCAGCTACGGACACTGTGTTTCACAAGAAAATACAAAACCTTCTGTAATTTCCCTTGTCTTATTCCTCATCAAATTTTATGTTGCAATTTGAAATGAAAGAGTGGTTAGGGTATGTGTGGCATTTTTTTCCTTTGCAGATCACATTGTACCCTGTATAACAAGAGCAAGATACATGGAATGAGGGCAAGTTTACATACAGCTGTGGGTCAAGGCATGCAGGTGTCCTATCAGAGCTGCCCAGAAGTAGGAATGTGGACAATCATGTTGTGATGTACACCACCAAGTGTAGTGCCCTGGGGCTGTAGCAAGCCAGCCTACTGAGCAGGTACAGAGTAGGCAACTTGTACAGCTGTTTCAGGTGGCTTCTTCAATACATAGCTCAAGTGCAATTCACAGAGCACAGGGGCTATTACTCTGACCAGGTTATCTGTGGATCTTGGTACATACATCTTAGTGGATGCCAGTAATGGGGAGATTAAAGCACTGCACATTAGAACACAGATGGAGCTCAGACATCTATCTGCTCAGTGTCTTTTAAGCAGAATTTTGTAATGGGAATGAGACAAGTCCATTTAGTTCAGTTTAGTATCTGGAGTTTCTGCTACGCAAGCAGAACATCTTGCAGCAAAATTCAAGATCACACTTGGGAATCGAGTACTGTATTGACTAGTGCCTGACTTATATATGGAGTAATAAGTATTTGTATTTTCTTTAACTCAGAAGAACCCTCTTTGGTGCAGACAGATGGGGATGGTGCAATTGATTCTTCAGCAAATTATATTTAAGGTAGAAGATTGCAAATAAAGGGACAGTGACTGAAATGTTAATGCTTTCCCATTTTATTGCCTGTGTATTTTCCTTTTAAAATGTGAGTTCAAGTTCTAGAATAAAGGTAAGGATCGTAACATTAATAAGAAAGACGAGATTGAAAGTTTCAGCTGTCAGCAGCCTTTCTGATTCTCTGTAGGTTGGGTTAACTGTTGTAGAGATTTGCACTCTAACACCACCACCTATTTTTATCTTGCCAGATGTTGCTAAGAATAGTTTAATATTTTGAATAGTTATATTTTTATAGGTGTGTGCAAGAGTACAGAAAAAGTCCTTGAATATTTAATATTCCAATAATCAGATGAAAAAACATGTTAATTCAGTATTTGATAGCACTTCAATCCAACATAACATACTCAGAACTAAATGAGAAAATAATATATTCCTATAGGCTTTTGGTATTTTTTCTTTCTGTAAAAATTTAGCAGGTAAATTTGTGCATGGAAAGTAAGTCTTGATATTCTCATATTCATACTGCTTTTAAAAACACGAGTGTTCAAGTTGTGCGTTATCTTCAGAAAAAAAACCCAAATAGAATTCAGTAGTCATATAACAGTATTTACTGAAACAGGGGAGATGTATTTTTCACAAGACTTCAAGTATCAAAATTATACTAAAAAAGGAAGAGGAGGTCGTCCTTGCCCCCACAGAGCAGAAATTGGCAAATAGAAAAGTTCTATAATAACCCATGTGGGCCCATGGAATATTTTGAATTAGCTGTGCACCACAGGTAATCCTAGTTTATCTTTTGTTATTTTTGTTGTTCCGTTCATGGTTCACTGTATTTTAAGATGCTTTCCATGGCCTTTTGGAGTATAATTACCTTTTTCACTTGATCTGTAATTTAGTAGCTGGAAAAGAAGGCAAAAGGTTATTTGGAATCAGACCTGACAGCCTGGAGGCTGAAGTGCTGACATTAGTCTGCCGCCTGACAGATCTATGCCTCTGTTCATGTGTTTGTGATATATTTAAAAAGAAAAAAGCTTATCAGAAAGGATTCTGAGCCCTCACATAGGTGCAGGCAAAATGCACAATAGCAAGCCTTGAACTGTCTGTTTTATTTTCAGCAGGATGTCTGTTGTTCAGTGGGTCTTTATAGCTTTCTTCCACTGAACCTAATGGAAATGGTTGTCACACAGAGCATCAGAGGATGCCTTTTTTGTTCCCAGAAAGCATGTCACTGCTCTTTGTCCTTCTCAGTTTTCCTCCCATTAGCAGCACATATTCTGTTGAACATCAACCCATGGTGCTGAGCTGGTTGTCTGCCTCACTGTTTTTACACAGAGCAGGTGGTCCACCAGTAGTCATATTGCTGATGTAGTGAAAACGTGTTGTGTTTGCCATTTGCTAGCCAAAAGTTTGCTAGCCAAAACTGGAAATTCTTCACTCTCTGCCGTTCACCATTGTAGGGTTAAATGCTGTACCCAGCTGAATTAATGTTGGTATCTCAGGAGTTGGTGAAGTCCCTTCTGACTTCCACTGAGTCCTTTTTATCCACTACTGTTGCACAAGTGGCTTTACACAGAGATATTTTCTTCTTTCTTGGACAGATAGGAAGGCAAAGGTGCACAAGCAATGAGTTTAGGGCAGAAATGCAGATCTGCTTTGTTCTAGAATGTTGAGTCAGTGGAGTGGCTCTGGTAATTGGGGTTATTTTGTAAATATGTTCTCATGATGGTTTATTTGGAGTAGTAATATTGATGCATGATGTATTTTGTATACATAACTCCCCTCAGAAGTCACTTTGTAAAGGAGAAGGTCTGGTAGGGCGATGTTAGAGAGGCACACTTGTGCTAGCGGAACCATCACTAAAGGTCAGGTTTGTACCTTGAGCGTGTGTCCATAACAAGACAAGCCAAGAGTAAGCCTAGTCTGACATCGTAGTCAAGGCCAGTGACCTGTTTTAGCCAGAGCTTCAGATAAATCCAAAACAGAAATGTACAGCCTCCAGCAGATGTTCTTTTAATGATCATCTCTTTATTGATCTCAGTGGCAAATGCAGAAAAGACAGCTATTGTGAAGAAACTACAGAGCAATGAAAGATAGAAACTATAACAAAAATGGCATAAAAAGCATTTAAAAAATTGCTTACTGTTCTCAGTCATCAGCCTTTTTCCTTGAACATTCTTTTGTGGCACAATATCAAAGACAAAAGATTTTGCCTCAGTCATACTTCTGTAGATGTCTTGAGAGTTGAGACTATAGGATCTAAAAAATGCTGAATTTTTAGTACATCTATATAGCTAATACTAAAACAGATGCATAAAAGACAGTGCTAGAAAATTCATTGGATTTAGTCTCCAAAGCCTGAATTTTCCAGTTTGCCTAACTTTAATGAATCTTCACTCAGATGAGTACATAAACATGATTTGCATCTAAACATAGCAACATAGGCACATAATGAGCCATTAAGTGAGTTGACTGGACAGTGAGGTAGGGACAAAGCCCAGGTTTGAATGTAGTAACATTTAGCTCTTAGTTCCTCCCTTGGTTCAGTAGGTTTGCAGCTCTGAGCAAGATTTCACAGTGTATGCTTAGTAAGTAGGGTGTCCTTTTCCTAGTTAAACACTTTGCAGCTTTCTCGTCTGTCACTTTGCTAACCCTCCCCCATGGGTATATCTCTGGTAATGGTGCTTCCAGCTTTACCTTCCTTCGCTTTGGGCCCTTCCATTCAGTCTATAATTTTTTTATTATTATTTTATTTTTTTCTTTGCTGTTACAAGGCTTTACTTGTTCTCTCAAAATCAAGCTTGAGAACTTTTAGTGGTGTAATAAAGGAGTCGAGGGAACTTGTTCTGGCAAAGGAGACTGTCCAAGCCAGGAACTGAGGAGAAAGGTTTTAAAATACGCCTTCTAAAAAAATTTTAACGTTAATGTGGTTAGATTCCACAGCATCTGAAATGGACCCTACAAAATGAGGAAGAGTTGCTGAATCTGACTTCTATGGTCTGCATATGTCCCACCTCAGTAATCAAATATTTGTTCCATTTAACTCTGTCACTGACTTTCTAAAAATGCAGGTGCTGTGCTGTCACTCCAGGAGAGGTTCTGCTGCTCTGTTAAAAGGGAGCAGCAATAAAATTTAATATTGTATTCCAGTGCTTGAGCCACCTCTGACTGCACTTCAGCCTCTTCCACCAGGCAAGAGGGGTAGGAGGGGCAGTGATATGTAACTAGCCTGTCTGCACTCCTGAGCTGGTGATCAACAGATATGCAACCAATGGGCATTTAGAAAGCCCCATATATTAACTCCTACAAAGAGTCATGACCAGTTTACCCCAGGGTAAGAGATGTTGAGTTACTGCCTTTACCACCCTTCAGCAGAGGGGTAACTCCAGCCACAGGCCATAGCTGGTAGTTAGAAGAAGAAATTCAAATGCCTGGACCTTGGGAAGAGGCAACACTGAACTCTGTCCTACTGTGCCATCCTTTGCTTGTCTGTGGGATGACCAAGCTTGATAAAAATCATAGCTGTGAAGAGCACCAGCTCTTATTTATACCTCTTCCTATTGGATATTTGCAAATCTTTCCCAGCATTTGGATACCACTCTGAAGGGCAGGAGGTGGGTCTCAGTCCCTATTATGAAACGTAAATCTCTCAGGATGAAACAACAAATAGTTTTGGCAAGAATGGGACTTGAGGTTTATCCAGATTCTGTTGCAAAGAAGAGCACATGATAAGAAATGTAGCTTCCTATTGCTGCTACTAAGGAGCAGAGAACTGATAATTGCTTCTGACAAGTGACATCACTTCCAGAGAAGCAATGAGAGAAGAAGTAAATATAAAAAAATATGAAATAAGGATCTGTCCCTTGGGAGATCTTAGTTATGTTGGTGTCTCTTTTAATTTAAACAACATATACACATTTCTAAGCAAACTATCAATGATCAAAGTTGTGAATTATGGAGGGATTTACAGAAATTGTCTTATCTGCTTTTAGTCTTAAGTGATGTTGAAGGCACAGCAACAAGTGAAAAGAAGTATTCCAAATTCAGGACAAAATAGCCATATCCTACGGCTAAATATATATATGATATATAATAAAGAGTTGGATCCAGCTAATATGTAGTACTAAGCTACAGTATTCATTTTCAGGAACAGCCATTTTAAAATTTCTGGGAATAGTAGTAAATGCTGTGCTTAACATCATTTAAAGGAACATGGTTATGAAGAAATAAAACTAATTATTTTTGGCCACAAACGTATAACATAGCTATTATGTGAATACTGAATATGGCAAATATATGAATGTGGAAATTAAATGAAGCAAAAGAAGTTCTGGATTAAGAAACTGTTGGATCTGGTTCTCCAACAGCTTGCACCAGCTTGAGACTGGTGTAAGATCTGCCTGCCAAAAATATCATGGTAAATTTTATCATGGTAAATATTAATTATATTTTTTTTTCCTTCTTGCAATAATTTTTAAGGCATTCTGTGTCCACAACATTTCTCTTTTTTTTCTAGAAGAACAACTCTTTTTTTAATGTGTGCTCATGTACACAAATAGTCAAGGGGAAAAACATTGATGCTGTCCTCATTGCCCTGTTTTAACTTCCCCACCAAGGTGATTGAGGATGATTGTGCAAAATCTTGATTGAGGAGCATTTTAATATTTTACATAATGCAATCTCAGATTTTTCCTTATTAGTGAAGAGAACTATGAACATCACTGTATTGGCCATATCAGTATTAATCAGGGCAACATCAAAACAGTCTCTACAAGGTTCCTCAGCCCTTGCTACCTTCTTTCAGATGTCAAAGTGGAAATGGGGGCTCTCCTGAGAATCTGGAGAGAAGGATGCCTGGGGAAGGTATATGAAAGGCTGTTTACCCGAGTATGTTATTTCTGAAGCTGACCCTCCTGAAGTGGCATGTCTTGATACCTCCATGCTCTTCTATGTGTAGCTTTTTTTGGAAGAGGAATATGGAAGAGAGGGGAGGAAGACTGATGACAGCAGGGATCTGGATGGGAAATGGGCAGTTCAGAGCAGATCCATGAAAAAAATTAATGCACCTGTTCTCTGGAAGCCAAAAATATTGTCATGACTGGGAACACAGGCTGCTTCGTGTTCCTCCTCAGCCTTTCTTATTCACTGGCAGCAACCAAACATGTTGAGCCCCAACATTTTAGGTCTCAGAGGCAGGGTCCTACATTCGGATTCTGCCTGCAAAGTTCTCAGGTATTGCTCTGAGACGTCTTGGAGAAAATGACACTGAAGACAGCTTTTGCCCCAGTCAGCTGTGAGAGAGCACAGTAAAAGTTGCAAATTCAATTATTGAGTAAAATTATGGTCTCTCAAAATCATTCCCCAGTAGGAATTTCACCTTAACAGACTTTAAGAATTTTAAAAAAAGTCATCTTCTTAGTAAGAGTTTCCCTTGAGAAACAGGCAGACTCATCTCCCATCTGCAATTTTTCCCCCCTCACCCTGTGGTTTTCCTTTGATAATCTTTTTTCTTTTATTTAAGCTATCATCCTAAAAACCACCCGAGGCTACCTTTATTTTTCCTCATTATTTCCCCTCTTGCCTTCCCAGGACAAGAAAAAGTCTTTCTTTTGGCTTTTTCCCACTTTATGCTTCAGAAACCCCAACACAGATACACTGGTTTCTACCTCTGGAGCGCCGGCACAGCAAAGGAAAACGGTCACATTCTGCCACAGCACGGAAGATGCAAGAAGGACCAGCAAAGGGGTTAAGGGGAGTCCCATAGCAAAGATATGCAATGCCTTGAAATTTTAAGTGCTAAAATCTACAAATGCATAAAAGAATAAATCTTCGTGATTCCAGATATTTCTGGTTAACACAAAACACTTAGAGCCAGTTACATGGTTTTTTTTCTCTTAGCACTGGAATTGATGATACCTGGTTCCCTAGTCGTTCGTGCTCTATCTTTTTGCACAGCTTACTCCCTCTTCAGTAAGCTCAGCCAGATCTTTCACACATCCCTCCTTCTCTCCCGTTCCTCCTCCTATCCTCTTCTTCCCTCAACGTTTCCTCTGCACTACAAGTGAAGGAGGCAGGAGGTGTTGCTGCCCAGCCTGCCAGGGGAGAGAACACAGCAGCTCAGACTGCAGGCAGCATCTCTTGCCTTGGTCCAGCTTCCAAATTTCAGGAAACTCAGATCTCTGTTGCTCCATCAACTTCATCTAGAATTGGTCAGCTGGTTCAAAAGACAGCGCAAGTGGCAGGGCAGGTTGAGATACATTGCAATCACATTTCTAAAGGTAGCCAGGCTCATTTGGGGCTCCATAGGTACATCTTCCAGACATGTTTCTTCCCTCCCTGTAGTGCTTCTGGGTGTTCTACAGAAAGCTAGCCAGTTATCTTGCCAACTTACTATACCCCAAAGACTGGCTTCCTTTCCCTGAATGCCAGAGCTGTAGCTGACTGCAGTTTCCACTACTTGATGGCTGCTGGGAGAAGATGTGGTTGTGGGTGAGTTGACCACCTCACCAACAGTGTGTGAGACCTGCTCATTTGAAACTGTGAGGTAGGTGACTTGTGCCTCTCTAGAAAGTGGCTGGTGTTTTCACATGAGATGGAGAAAAAAGAGGTTCTACTGTAGCTATACTTAATGCTCTTGTGTAATATGTAGCAGCCAGCATTCTCCTCCCATTTCAGGTGGACTGAAGGAAGAAGAGCAATTGCTACTGTCTTAACACGTGGACTTTGGAAGTGGCAAAGTGCCCTTATCTTTACCTGCAGAAAATAAAATGGAGAAAATCTCTTACCTTTTCCTCCTCTAGCAGAGAACCCTGAGAAACTGCTCATTTTTACCTCTATCCCTCAAAGTGAGGGCTCTGGGTGGTAGACAAGGGGCATCACCCTTCTGCGATGCAGTTATGCCCCTGGCTGAGGAGCATATACTGTGTCCTCACTTCAATGGCAGGAAGGGCATCCAGAGTATATCTTGTCTTTGTACCTGAGTAGACACTGCAGCATTCATGAGAATTTATTTTAAACTGGCTTGCAATATCCAGTTCCCCTGATTGTGCTTGGAGGTATGTGCACTCAGCAGTACAAAAAAAATTATCTCATAAGAATATGTATCAAGTGGACTCCTCTAGTTTGGTTTGGTTTCAATTTCCAATGAGGCAACTTCTAAAACATGTTCTACGTTTTTCTTACTGCTCTGATTCCAAGAGAGATTCGGTTTCCTTCAGTTCTTTAATGAGACCATTCTCCCTGAGAACACAGATTGTGCAGAGGGATAAATGTTTGATTTTCTCCATTTGAAAAAGGTACCCAAAAAATGCGTCTGCTCAGCCTCAGCCATTTAGCTGGGACATTTCCACATCATGTGTCAGGGTGGCTTTTCTTATCTGACTGGAGAAACTACTCAGATGAAGTTGAAAGGAGGTGCGAGGTTCTGACAGCACATAGAAGATTCCAGCTAAGTGGGTTCATTGGGCATTTTTTTACACAGCATTTTTTCTGTTGAAAAATGCCAGCTCCTCCTTGTGGAGGGGGGTAAATTCCAGCAATGACTCACTTTAATGGAGACAGCCTTAAGGAGACCAAGATAGAAGAGGCCAGGCTCAGACTGGTGCCCAGCAGGAGGGTGGTGTTTGTACCCCTGGACCTCAGCCTTATAGGGCTTAAAAATTCTGGGTCCAAAGTCTCATCATTGCCCTGCTGTTAGGAAAAAAAAGTGAAAATTCACTGATGTCTCATGCTCTTCACATGACTGACCTATCCACAAAGTCATCACCTGCCTCTTGCTGGCAATCACTGTGCTGGCTCATACTACAGATGTATCTGTCCTTGGTTTTAAGCTTTGGTCCAGTCTGAGCGATTAACCGTGTAGGGGTCATTGGTGTTCCCCAGTTCATGTTTTTATCTTGAGAAAGGGATTCCCTGGGATTCAAGGATTGCTGTCCAAAGAAATTAGGGAGAAGAGTTAACATTAAAAGAGCTTTGAAGGCATTTAGAAGTTGGGGAACACTAAATGGGGGATCACCAGTACAACCCCAGCTGTACATTTACATGGCGGTACTGGTTTTGGTTACAGGGTCTCATTTCTTTCCTGTGAGGTTCCTGCCTCACTCAGTGCACTGGAGGAACTTTGCTCAGCTAAAGCAGCTTGGTTATATAGTTAGACATGCCATTGTCCCCAGGTTGGATTCAAGAAGAATTGCCAAATTTTGCCTTTCCCTAAATGCCACAGCTATAGCTGACTACAGTTTCCGCGTCTTGACGACTGTTAAGTCATGTCTGTGGGTGAGTAGGTGGCTGTGGACAAGTGGCTTTGCCTTGCTATTTATGGAAATGAAAGGCATGTGACAAAAAGGGGAAAAAAAAAAAAAAAGGCTGCTGCAGTGATGAAACTGGTTGAAAGTTGCACAATGGGCTGGATTGCATCCCTGCCCAGAGCCCTCATTTCATGCTGGCAAGTGGCTCAAACACGTTCAGAGGCTAATGAGGCTACTTCTGCTACTGAGTGCACAAATTGGATTCTGCAGAAGTATTGAGTAAATGCAGGTGAAACTAATGGGATCTGTTATCTGAATATAGAAAATAATATAGCCTATTAAATGTTATTTAAAAAAATGCAAGCTGTGACTCCAATTAGGTGCCAAAAAGGAGAAAAGATTAATATAACGAGGCAGCCTCTTGTCAGTGAAATGGGAATAATACCAGCCTTTTGATGAAAATTGTTGTGCAGCATCCAGACTGCACAGCTTCCCAATTCCCTGGTGAGCCAGGGGGTGAGAGAGGGTTATTAACATTCAGGATTCAGAAGAGAGTTTGAGAGGATAGTGAATGATGTGAACTGGCTTGAAGAAAAATAGTCTGCACTCATGTAAACACAGACAACTTCATAAGACTTCAAGGGTCAGAGCTCAGTTTGAATTAAGACAGATCTCTGTTCTTTTAATATTTAGTGTTGGGAGGATGAAAGAGGTATTGCCCTAGAAAAATAATTTTTAAAATTCTGCTGGATGCTGGGATTTCACTTTAGAAGTAAACAGGGACGTTCCTTCCTTTGCTTTGCACTTCAAAGATTTACATGCTTGACAATGAGTAATCAGCTGTTCTCTGAGTGCGAGTCAGCATGATGGAAAAATAGCCACTGGTTTGTTCCATAAAGTCATGGGAAGAAACAGAACAAATGACAAAGAGAGTGTTTGATTTTTTTAAGAGCATAATGTGGCTGAATAGAGCATTGCTTACCATTTTGAGTAAAGCAGTGTCTTCCAGCTTTGAGGTAATAAGCAAAATTTTTAGCTACTATATTGTAATAAAAAGAAAGGAAAATGAATCAGACAGCCTGTTCCAAAGATGCTTCAGAAGCTTTCTCCCTAGACCATGCTCACTTCCTCAGTTGTCACTTGCTTTCCATCAGCCAGAAGCGAGTATCTGCTCATCTCACAGATATCCTGAGGATTACTAATAATATTTTCTCTTATCTTTTTTTCTATAAAAGCACTGATGTGTACTAGGCAAATAAGAAAAATAGACAAATATAGACAAGTAAGGAAGCAAATACTTCTTCCTAGAAACTTGCAATCAATAGGGGTTTGCCTGAAGTAGCACAAAATGAATCTCTCTGGGCTGTGTTTATTTATCTGTTACTTGTAATGATTTATCTTATATGCCTGGCCATGACAGCTCTTGTTTTACAAAAACTAGAAACGTGGTAGGTGATCCACAGCAGAATCTAAGCATGACCTGCAGCTGGAATGATATTTTAAGAAAGAAACAAATTAACAAAAAGCAGTCTTTCCTGGTTCTTTTTCTTCTTGTTCACCCTCCAAAATCCAACCGTGTCAGAAACTCAGCCAAGCAGATGCTTCTGTAGGCTGCCAAATTTATATGTTAGAAGGAAATGGGAGAAGTTCCCAATGCTGATGGACAACCACTGGGGATAAGTGAGTTGCGGGGAGCCCAGCACAGATGCTGGGTGCTTTGAGCATCCCACCCCTGCCAGGGCGGCTGGTGGCTACAATCTGTGTCATGCAGAGCCTCCGTTGGGTGCTCCAGGTTTGATCCGAAGCAAATGGTGTGGAAGTTCCTTCACCCTGATCTGGTAAAGAAGGAAGTCTCCTGCAAAGTCTGCATGAGAGAAAAAATCCACATCCTCACTGGCATTTCAAATGATGTAAAGCACTAATTTTCCCTGATGGCTGAGAGGGGATACTAGCTCTAATGAATTCTAATTGCTGATATCATTTTAGGGAAGGATGATTTATCTTCTTTCAGTAGACAGTTCATGTTCTTATTTACTGAACACACTTGCTGACAGTAAATGTACACAACTGCTCCAGACAGCAAGCTGCTTTACTGATACACTTCTAGCACAGTCTTTTTTTAACAATAACATTTGAAAGGCATGCAGGAAGAAGTGGTGACACATTTTGCTTAGAATAAAGGCTTTCTTTTAATTTGGCTATGAACTCAGATCCATATGAAGAAAAGGTGTTCAGTCTTTCTAACTGCTCTACTTTTTCCCCAGTTATCCACTACTACATAATACGGTTGTGTGGGACTGTTAATGTCCAAAATTGTAATTCCAAAAAGTCTAAATATTTGCATATTTCTGAGGAAACATCCTGATAATTATATTTTACCTGTACAAAATTTAGCACAGTAATGCCTGGTTTAGAGGCAGGCTTTGGGTATGTGAGGGTGGTGTTTACTAGGTGTGTCTCCAGTTGATGTGCCATGTCTTTCTTTTGTCTATAATGCATTCTTCAAATATGGCCAGCTAATTAAATTTAGATATAGAGATGGTTCTATATTGATATGCATATTGTATATGTATATATTGTATGTGCGTAGCATATCAAAAGATATATACATATGCAGATGTACTAAAGACAGATAGTGGAATGTTACATTACATGAGTATAATAGATTCATAAATATAAAATATTTCCACTGTTCTTTGGTTTCTACACAGATTTATGGTCTATCAAATGGATTAAAGCCTGTGGCTGCTGCATAGTGAAGTAGGCAGCTGCTCAATATTAATTTTTATCTTCATAGCTGTAAAAGTAGACCGACTGCTCATTAAATTAGTCCTGATTTTTCCAGTAACCACAATCTATATCCTTCGGCAGGAGTTCAGGTTAGAGATATTTGGAAGTTTTCCAGCAACGCCTAGGTTTTTTTCTTTCTTTCTTCTTAAAAAAAAAAAAAAAAGTATATTTGAGCCTGAAATGTTTCATTAAAAAGAAAAAAAATACTGAGTCCTAGTGACCATATGTATTCACACATCACACCTCCAGCCTCAGCACTCACACCTCACCAATTCCTTGGATTTCTTTGGGTGTCCTCAGCCTTGATGTAATCTGCCTGATAGATTGGCTAATTATGTTGGAAGCTAATGATCCCTGGGCCTTAAGGCAGTCTGCCATTAAGCTGAAAACCCGAAACACAGTCTCCTGTCTGGCTGGCAGATCTTCCCAAGACACAGCAGAGCTGAAACAATGTCATTTTCACCAGAAAAACTCCTTCCACCAAATGCCCACCATTTCCCCTGCAGCCTAAAATTTTGGAAAAAAAGACAAATTTTGCACAGAACAAATCACTTGCATTTCAGCCAAGTCTAGTCCACTCACACTCTCTGATAAATCACCACCTTAATCCACAATACTTTAATCTTAATATTTTCCTCTTTCCTGTTATGTCCATGGTATGGCAGACTCTATGAATACATACGTATATATATATGTGTGTGTGTATATATAAAATTAAACTAAATATATTCTCTGTAAGTAGATAGATTTGTGTTGTGCTCAGAAGGGCAGTGCTGGAATTCTTCAGATAGTTCTTAGCTTTGGTATTTCTGGATCCTAAATGTTTTAGTTCACAGTCTATTTATAGACTTAGGAAGTTATTTTAAAGATGTATTTTAATGGAACATCTTAGAGAGTCTCATTTTGAACTAAAATACTTGTGATTTTTCAGTAGATGTTCTAAAAATATTTTAGTTGTGTATGTGTTGTGGGCTGCAGACTTTTGCAATAGCAAGGGTTGGTTCTCAGATAGGTTGGGTTTTGTGAGGAATTTCAAAATGGAGTATCGGGACGTAAAATAATCTACAGCCCATGATAATATTCAAGAAGACCTCTAGATTTTTATGAATGTTGAATAAATTGACTGGCCTTGGTTGTATGCATTTCTTTCTTGAACTTATGCCAATTTACTCTCTGAAGAAATAAGGGATCTGGTTATTCTGGGCAAAACAGGGACAACAAGGAGAAAAACTTGTGAATTAAAATGGGCTTTATGCTTCCCTCCTCTTCTTCTTTTGCATGTTAATCAGCAATTCAGCACTTAAGGAGAGACAAGAGCTCTACTACTTGAGGTATTATATATATACACTTCTAAAACATGATGGTAATTTAGTTTTGGGTCATTGCTCCAATATTTGCAAGTTCTTCTTCACAGGCTTAAAAATTGTCTGTTGTGATTATGTTCCATTTCATGTTTTTTCTTGAGGGGGGGGGTGGGGAGGAAGGTCCTTATTGCAAAGGTGGGGCAGCTTTCTAGACTGTAAGCTCTCCAGAGCAGGGAATAGTTTCCATGTTTATATGGCATCGCTGTTACCTTGACCTAGTTGAAGGCTCAGGCTCCTATGCACTATTGCAATGCAAATAATAAACACTAATGAAAAATAATGAGTCTGTTTGGTCAATTGAAGTGTAAACCAGAGGGAAATTGTCAAAGTCAATGTTCTCTATTATGAGTTGTTTGGCACGTAGTAACAATTTAAAATAGTAATGCATTTTATAACTCAGCCGTGCAGCTAGTTGATAGTTTGCAGACTTTAGAAGATTTGCTAATGATAAATATGATGACATTTCTTGTAAAGAATAAATAGTGAGACTGTACGAATTTACCAAACAAAGGAAAATTATTCTTACTTTGTGATCCTGCCATTTAAAAATCCCTTGAATCCTAAAGAGCTTCTGTAAAATACAAATCACTGTAAACTGCAGAATTGCTAAAGCATACGGCGAGGTAATTCTGTAAATCTAGAGAGTCTGATCATTCGATTCACTGCATGAATTACCATATAGTTAACCATAGAGGATATTTCATGTTTAAAAAAAAAAAAAAGTTTCTCTAGGCAATGAGTTTTTGTGTATTAGTGATTCTGGAGAAATAAAATGAAACTTTACCAACAGAATTAGCTCAGTAAGTATTTTTCTTATTTGATACTTCATGTGGTTATGGGAGCAGAGTCACCTCAGCTGAATATGAGCAGGAAATTATGGGAATGTTGGTAGTATGGATAGCATACATAAAATCACATTGGAACTAGTGTCATCGTGAGTAGGATGGATGGCCCACTTCTAATGTGAGACAGACAATTACACAAGGGCAGGAAACAGAAGGTGAAAAATATACAGGGTGAAAGTTTGTCATTATGTGATGGCAGAAAAGCCGTTTTAGAGCTGGTGCTGAACTACAGAAGAATCTCAGCTGAAGATGTGCAGAATTCTTCCTTTCAGGTGGAACTTTTTTATCATTCAAAAATAAGAAATAAAAGTACTGAAGTTTTAAGTTGGTTTTGATGTTCTACTTTTGGAGGAGGAGTGCTTTAGATAGATGGCTCTGGCTGCTCAGGAAAGCTTTCTGATAGTCCAGCTGATGTTTTTCTGATAGGAAAAAATCCACCACGGTTTCCACCATTCTTTTTCACCTGTATCATAAGCTTTCCATGACATTGGTCCATGTTAAACCAAGAAGATAATCTCCTTATCCCTGACTGATCTCCAATGCCCCTCTGATCTCATTTGTGCTAAGCGCTTGCTACGGTTTTTAAGAAATGATGCCTCCCTTTCCTTTGCACATGATGTGCCAACACCTGGTACCTCACCCTTACTGGCTGGCTGGAAAGAGCTGGTACCTGGATGATTCCTAACTCTTCCCCTTATCAGTAAACATGTACGTTTTTCACACTGCTGAGACCATCATTGATGTGAATGTACGTGTAAACAGCTGGGGGAACAACTGTAATTGCTTTTTAGTGGCTTTCTTGTTAGCTGAGAGCAACCACTTTTTGATTTCCGGGTGTTGGTTCTTTGTCCCAGGGGCTCCCTGGGACAGACGTGCCCCCTTGTCTCTGCCCTGCAGAGTCCATGCAGCTGTGGTGGCACAGGGATGCAGAGCTTTATCTCTCCAACACTGAGTTGATTTTCATCATGTGGATAGAGGCAGTGATGTGGAAGTCAGCGGCACAATCAAGCTCCAGATAAAGTGGAGCTGAATCTAGGTGGTGTGATGAAGTAACCTGAAAGTCTATCGGAGGTTACAGCTGCTTGTTCAAGTCTCAGAGTTTGCCTGGTGCATGTCACTAGAGCCTGTAGCTGGTGGTATTGCTACACCCTCTGCTGCTCTTTAACATTTATAGGCCATAGTATCTAGGAAGAGTGCTATCTTTTAACTGCACCTACCTGGGGGTTGCAGTGGTTTTCTTCAGAAATGTTCATTGCCACCATGATCTGTCTCATTGCTGCTACCAGCTGCTTGTTCCTAAAAAAAAAAATTAGAAGCTGGTGTTGGAGCAGCAACCTCTTCAGCGACTTGTGCACTACAGGGCAAGTATGTTGTAAGGCGTGTTTTGCCTGTTAGTTTGCAAATTTAGCATGTTGAGGTTTGACCTATGAAGCTCCAGATGATTTGTGAACTTTTGTACAGGTAATCTTTCTCTTCACATTCTGGCACTGCTGAAGTAAGAAAGCAAAAAGCTCCCAGCCAGGAAGGCTTCGCCCTACACATAAGGAAAGTTTCTGTGCCTAGTGCCCTGCAAGTACCATGAAGCAATGAAGGCTAAGAAAAAATGGGGTGCGAATGAAATGTGGAACATGGGGGAAACTGAAGCAACTGGCTTGATTCTATGCCAATCTTGTACTTCTGCTAAATTTCTAAGAACCCATGTTGGCAAGGTGTAGAAAATTGCTATAAATTAAAATAAAACAAGGGTAGCACGTAATTGTGATGATGCTGATAGAAGATGGCAAGTCATTTAATGAAATGTCTCTGTATTACAGCAATAATAAACCAACTTGTTAAACTTCTTAAAGCAAATTAGGTGGTTTTAGAATGAAGTGAAAATGCATTTAAGTGATAAATTAACTTATTTTATCTGAATGGGCAATAGAGTGCTCAGCCTATTTTTCAAACTGGAGAGCCAACAAGCTGTTATTTTAACGTTGCATGAAAAAAAAAAGTTTTGTCTAATTTATAAGTTAATATAAATGGAAGCAATTAGCGTGGTGTGAAATGCAGTGGTCTGATCTTCGTCTTTGTCTTACGCACTGTCGAGGCTTTGACTCGATTGTGTAAGCGTGAGGTTTAAAATGCTGCATTGTCTGCTCCTGGCCGAGTAAGTCCTTCGTTAATGCCGTCTGCATTGCATATGGCTGTCACCTCCACCGGGATGAAGTGTGATACTTTACAAACAGCTGAGAGTCTTTCTATGACATTCCTTCAGGGGTGCTGAATCAAGTGCTCAAACAAGAGTTGATTGGACTTTGCAAGGGCATGGCTGTGACGTGGCTTCTTCTTGCTGTGCCAGCTAGATTAAGTCTGTCTTTCAGCTGAAATCCAGAGAGAGCAAAAATGAAAGCAGAAGATGACCATGATTCACACTGGCCTACTAAGGCACGAGTCTTTTGTTATTCCTTCCTTCAACTAGGAGAGTAAGATTCTTTTCTGCTTGAATTTATAAAGTATTTAGAGATGTGCCTTTTGTTTTAGTAGCAGAAAAGCCATTCTCGGTGGGACTGAGGCTGTCACTGCAGATTAAAAGAGCCCTGAGGAACAACTGATTAAAAGAAAGAAAATTAATGTAAAGCCCCTGCGTCTCTGCGTTAAGCTCATACAGGGGAATACAACTTTACTTGGCAGTCGTTGGCAGAGGATTGCCTTTGAAACTTAACATTTTATCAAAGCACCGTAGTGGAAGATTGTAATAGTCACGGGAAATTTCCGCACTTCTGTTTTTACTTTGTTCTGAATTGCGATAAAAGTAAAAAACTCAAGTTTTCATGACTGAGCACTGAGGAGGTAAGATAAAAGGCTGAAGAAGATTGAAGTTAGATTGACTGAAACTGTTCCAACTGTGTTTTTCATGTTTTATTAACCATTTTTAACAAAGTTTTTCAAACTGGAAACAGAAAATTGCTTTTTAAAATGTTTCAAACTTAAATGTTTCCACAGTTTGAAAAAAAAAGTGGCATTTGGGTCTTGGTGAGAACTTCCCTGTGCAAAGTTCCCAGTCTAATGAATCATGTATTCTGCAACAAAAACTGTTTCCCTGAAAAATCCCCATGCCCCAAGTTCTAACGTGCTGACTAATACACTGTTCTACTCTTCAGATTAGCAAAGTAAGAAAGGATGGTACTTTCTGAAGCAAAGGAGTCCTCCCTCTTTATTATCATAACCTCTAGTCTAATTCAATGGTGTGCTGAATGCCTTTGGGCCTGAATTAATGGCAGTGGAAGATGTGCAGCATGTTGTCAGTTCAGGCCCCTTCCAGTAGATGCTGGTGCTGCCATCAGCATTGCTGATACAGTTAAAGTCAGAGCTCGTTTGATGGGAGCTGTTATGTCTTTTGTCTCATCAGAATCATGGTTTTCCGTGCTCCCATCTGCTGGCCACAGCTGTGCAAATCTGCTGAAAGCCACAAATTTGCTCGAGAAGTCTCCCAGATAGGTTGGTTTGTACAGCTGTGACCGAGGGGATAATCTGAACGCTACTCTGTGTGGTTAGATGCAAGAAGAAAAATGCTCAGCTTGGTTCTTTGGGCAAAACCACAGACAGTGTCGTTTCATGGGTGCTGATTTGCATTTAGGAGTGAAACCATTCTCAGGGCCAGGACAGGAGCTGTGGTGGGGCATTGTTGGTTGACAGCTCAAGCTGAGTGGGGAAGGGCATCTCTGCTGTTCCCACTCACTCAAGGAAAAAAAAGAAATTGCTTCAGTGACAGAAGATGCTGTGGACTTTCTTCATCTCAATAATATCCATGTGCTGTATACTCCCAGTTGTCGCTGAGGAGACAGAAGTTGCTGAATACCTTCCTCTTTTTCCTTTGGGGAAAAAACAAAACAAAACAAAACAAAACAAATCCGAAGGAGATATTTATTCTTTGTGGAATGGTTTCATCCTCATATGGAGGTATTTCTGCACATCAATTGTTTCACAGGGAGGGTAAAATAAAACAGTTTAGAAAAATAATTCCATTGCTTCTGGCAATGTCTATTGATGGTCACATAAAGAGCATGGTAGTAGCTATGTAGCCATGTTGATGAGTGTCTTCAATGAGATGTTCTTAAAAGCAGTATTGCTTAAATGCAACAACCCACTTAACACAGTGGATCAAGCATGGGCCTGTTTGAGTTTTATATTTAAAAAAAAAAAAAAAGTTTGCTGAATTTTACCAAACTATTGCTATTCCTTATTAAATTGTAATTCTGCTGTGCTCCTCTCCCCTATACCCTAACAGAGGTTGATGAGTACTAATTACCACTTACAGAAGCCCTAGGATCATAGATAGTCTTGTATTATGTCAGTTTTACAGCTGGAAAAATGGAGACACAGAAAGGTCAATTATCTTACCCTGGACTGTGTGGTCGGCAGTGTCACAACAAGCAGAATTCAGAATTCCTGCTCAGGTTGCTGATGATGTGATTTATATCCTTGCCACTTATTATATACACTTCACCTTACATTTACTGCTGACTTTTTTCTTGGAGGTTAAGACTTTGGAAAGATCTCAATATTATTTCCATTTTAGAATTTCCATGTAATGATTTTTATACAGTTTTGCTAGGAACTAAATCATCTGTTGCAAAGCAAAAATCTGTGCTCTGCAGAAAAATGTGATGGCACCAAGTACCACACATACACAGAGGCCAAATTCCCCTGTCCCACATATACTTAAGATAATACATACATTCAGATAAATACTAGCTATGTAAACTGACGAAAATACTTCCATGAACAAGATCACTGTATACACAGTCCACTGAAGGTATTTGTAATTTCCCAGAGGGTCTGTTCTGAAGTACCAAGAATAGCTGCCACCTTTGGTGTCCAGTGATCAGCAAGGGAAGAATTCAGAGTGATTTCATAGGTCTGGAACAGTTAAAGGCAGAAAAGTGATTACAAAGGTAACTATTTACAGAACTAAAGTTTTATACTGTTTAGTTCCATTGACTCAAGTGGGGCTATGAGGTATGAATGAAATCCTTTACTATATAATGTCTTAGCAGGATTGGTCTTAATGGTGAAACTCATTTATTCTGTTTCACATTTTCCCAACCATTTCTTATGAACTCCTCATCACAAGCAAAACAAAATAAATAAGCTGTAAATCAAGTTACTGCAGTTGAACTATGGGCATAGATAGAAGTAGTGTACAGTATAAGTCTTGCTTTTTGAGTACTTAAAAAATGCTGCTGCTGATAGAACAGTATCTATTCAGATCAGCTAAACAGCTGAAAAGAATACCAATATCAGAGTGATGGCAACTACATATTTCAAAAGAAATGTATTTCATTCTGCAAAATACAAACTTCTCCCTTTTCATGAGCACAGTCAACTACAGTTTGAGTTCATGCTGGTGGTAGCCCCATGGGTCCTATGAATTAAACTCCAAGCTGGGTAGTGATGTCATTCCCTCATTTCTTTTTTAATCTCCTTTTTGTGCTGAGAGCAGCCATCTGTCCTCCTCCAAACAATGACGGAAGCAGCTGTGCATGGTGTGCCATCAGGAACAAAAGCCGCTGCTTCATACCAAGGGGCAGCAGGCTGCAGGTCACAGGGAGTTATAAGGATATCAGGGTCAAATGACACCTGTATGGAACAATAAAACTAGGATTGTATGGCCTTTATCTGTTCATTCACTGGCAGAGAAGTGGGGTCAGGCTTTGTCTGAGGTTTCTCTAATGGCCACAGGAATGCGTACGTGCTTTCGGGGATAGCCACACTGTTACTTACCCACCAAGTAATGGAGTAACAAAACCAGCTTCAAGCAGAGGCCAGAGCAAACATGACACAAAAAAATTCTTTCAAAGGGAAAATAAAACACTTGGATGATTTCTGGTACTTTAGACAATGTCAAAGTGTGTGATCTCGAGTGGTTTGTGTATCCTATAACACACCCTTATAAAAGCACAGTGAACCAGGTTTTTCATGTGGAGTCTTGCAGCACAGAGGAGTTCCTCGCTGCCCTGGGGGGAGAAGGAAGCTGAGTGAGGCCTGAGTGCTGCTCAGAAGCTGCATTCAGGAGAAGAAGCTGTTGGTTATGTACTGAGTTGCTCTTTCTCCAGGGTGAGATGGAAGGAGCTAGAGGAGGGTGCACCCTCCACAGGATGATATTGCCCATTCTTGCAGGTAGCTTTCAACTTTTTCAACAAGTGGTGCTGGTCCTGTCCCGAATATTCTCTTTCTGTGCTGGATCTGTAAGGAGAACAGAAGCTGGCACAGGTTTCAGGTGTAGGAATCTTTCTTATATACCAAGGGGTACATAATACATGAAGTCAAGTTCATGCATATAATGAAATCAATGATTACAGCTGAGTGCACAGCCTCCTATCTTTTCTTTAACCCCACATGAGTTTTGTCTGTGTGGATTCCTGCTCTGTTCCTAAGCAAACACACATTTTGGAGCCATTAGTCAGAGATGTACCAGGGGTCATACAGCCTTACTGCTTCTTTTGGGATGACAGTCCAGCATTTGACCCTGTCTCTCATGAGCAGGGTGATATTCCTTGAGTCTTGATGGGACAGAAGCATGTATTTCACAAATGGATAAACTGTAAAACATGATAGGTTCCCACCTTGGGGAAACACATCCTGGGATATGGAAGCTTTTGTGGTTATACAGCTGAGCTGAGATGGGTGGTAAGGCAGCCATGGCTGGCCCAGCACCAAAACCTTCCATGTCACAGCTCCACTTATGCATGTGGAAAATGGTTCCCTATTGCCTTCTTTTTTTGCCGTGTCATTCATAAAGGATACTGAAATAGAAGTTCACAGTCATAAAGCATTGCATCTTTATAAAACTAGCATTTCTATTTTTTTTTTTTTTTTGTGAAGTGCAATGGCTCAGACTTGTTAAAAAGTATTTTTTCAGCCTGAAAATGTGTTGTGTTCTCATTTGCTAATTGCCTCCTTTGTGCCCTAAATGGCATGAATAACTCCTTTCACCTTGTGTTGTCTAGCCAGTTGATGCCTTTTTTTTGCAGGAAGAAGTCACAAGCTACTGCAGTGAAAGGGGACAGAACTATTACTGATGATGGAAAAACACCTTACTGCATTTCTAAGTCCTTATATTTGGTAGTTTACCTGATGATGTCATGACTGCTGAGCAGCAGTGTAACTCAGTCATGCTGTTTATAAGTTTAAGCTTCTTTTAAGAAAAGAAGCTTTTCACACTACCCAGAAACTGCAAAAACTAGAGAAAATCCTGTTTGCTGCTTGATGCTGATATTGGCATTGCCCTTCCTGCAGACTGGTTATCATCCCCATCTCCCTGTGAGCACTAAACGCAGAGAACATCACACCATTGGGGATCCACTCCAGAACTGTTACTGTCCAGGAACAATTTTATAGATTGCCATTTTTTTAGACAAGCTGCTCACCGATTCCTGAATCACTGGTTTACAAATTATTTGCTCTTTCACTGACATAAATCTTTTCTTTAACCCACATTAAAGTCTCATGTTTTAAACTGTCTTGAGCTGGGACAAAATTTAAGGGACTGCTGTTGGTTCCCAAGACTGCCACAGCATACTTTACATTCTGGCAGCTCTCTGACGTTGCTTTACAGCCCCTCCGGAGATCAGCTGGCTCTGCTGAGCAGTTAGTGCCTCTGAACATAAATGCCATTGCTGTCTGACTCTCTGGTTTCTGGGAAGCTTTCCTGAAGTCTGTTTTCCTCCATGTTTTGTCGTAGTCCCTGGAGCAGGGGATTTTTTTTCTTTTCTATACAAATAGAAGCTCTGACTCTGGTCTGTAAGGATTAGACTAGAGCTTATGCTGCAAGGCTGGGTTGGTCTTACTCTGCAAGAAGTTTACTTCCACCAGCATATAGTATCAGAACTCAAAGCGAGAAACAAAAAAACCTCCTGCAATTTATTTTTTTGTACTGTTTTTATTTTTATTGCTGTGTACTTTTTTTTTATTGCTGTATTCATTTTTATTTTATTGCTGTGTACATAGCAAATAGTCAGTTACTGTATTGCTTTGAGTAACACCTGGCATAGTAGTGTTTGAGACACAGAAATAGGAATTATCCCAAAAGTGAGGATGTAGATGTTTGTGCACAGCGCAATGCATGTGTTTAGATGTGTAACGAGGCACACACTCAGGCATTCAGGCCTTACACCCACCAGCTATACAACATAGTAGTTGTACAATACTGGGATTTATTATCAAGCTCATTCATTTCATCTTCTGACATTAAAAAAAACTTAATGCTGTCTCATAAAACATGGTCCTCAGTTTAATCCTGTGATTGAGCATGGCACCCAACCAGCTCTTTCAATGCAGAAGCAGTTATGGTTAAACAGAACCCCACATGAGCAAGCCAAAAGGGCCCTGAGGGCAGGACTGCTGGCTTACAGTGCCTCTAGCCCCTCTCCCATCTCTTCAAGGGCACTGCACCGCCCTCACAGGCATCACCTTTCTCAGAGGGGACATTCCTGCCTTCCTCTCTCTCCCCAGACCAGGAAGTAAGCACATTAACTTCTCCACTTCATTGTGGCAGCTCAGCAGGTTTGGCTCTGGTTCAAGCTCTGCAGTCTCCTTGCAAGGCAATGACAGTTTTAATCAATGAAGCTGGCTTTCCTAAACAAAGTGTTGTTTCTTCAGAAAGCAGGAGCTTCACAGCAAAAATATAACAAGATGAATGGATCATATACATGTAGAGCTTACATGGTGCTGAGCCATCATACACTGGTGGTCTGAATAAAAAATATGAAGTTTAGGATATTTTTTTAAATCTCTGTCTCTTGACTAATAGTCCTGTATCTTACAGAGAGCATGAGTCACTTCCTTCTTAATTCAGAGAGGCCATTGTATATCATATTAAGTTAATTACATTGCTAGACTGTTTCTTCTGAGTGAAATGTCAGAATACTAGCTACCTATATACTCAGCATCAGAAGTTTGTATTAATTACAGACTGATTTGTCTGTAGTTACACTTCTTGAAAAAGTTCATGCAATGAGCCCAGATAAAAACCTATAAAGGTACATCCAGCTGAGTAACAAATGATATAGCAAACTAGGTATTCTGTGTTTCCAGAGCCTGAGTCTTAGCTGGGTCTGAAGTATGAGAAAAATTGACAACCAAAACAAAGTACAGTTATTGTTCTAGAATTACTTATAGATGTGGCTGAGGCTGATAAATTATTCCTTATTTAATTTATTCTAAAATTGAATAGGTAATAGAAAAATAGAAGTGGAAGACAGTTCAGAGAGATATTAATCTTACCTGATTTTGAATATCTTAAAGTAAGCCATCTGTTTCTACCTGAGTCATCCAACTTCCTTATATGATCCATAAATGAGCTGCAAAGACCTGTTTTAAATTTGGTCTCTCATAGAAGAGGGTGAGTCATAGTCTGGAGGTTTCTAGTTTTCTCCTTTGGTTACAAAAAGAGAGCAGATTACTGTTTTAGGTTACTCACATGCCATCCGTCCATGCACCCACCCATCCATCCATTCTATCCTTAAATGTCTGTTAGAAAAATAGTCTGCTAGTTGTGTCGTATACAAAACCAATAACATTGATAGAGTAATAGTATCACTGAAGAATTTTCACAGCTATTGGGATAAGTATTATGTTTGAATTTTTCTCTGACTACAGATCAGAAGTTATCATAGACATGCCATAATTTATAGATGTGATAACAGTACTCATTCATGTGCGTTGTGGTCAGTCAAACTCAGTCAATCACACATGTATCCACACAGAGAAGAAGTAATTCAGAAATAAATCCAGCGCAGTTTCCCTGAGAAAGCCGTGTCTGCAGATGAAGTGGCTCCTGCCAGCACCACCATGGAGGAACCTGGTACTCCTCTTCCTCCGTGGCAGCAGAGTTGGGTTCTGCTCTCATCTGCCCTGCTTAGCCCTCACACCTCCGCTCTTCTATCCCTCTGCTACTGTGTGGGTCATGTGGGTCATGAATATTAAGCACAGAGGAGAGGCTCATGAACTTGGCCAGGAAAATGTCATTAATAACCTTGACAAGTATGGAGATGGATTGGGAAGGATAAAGGAGAGAGTGGGAGGAAAGGAAGTGGAGGCAATAAATAGGCTAGACCTGCTGTTACGATGTTAATCTCTACAGGGTTATTCAGGGGAACTGCTGAGTTAGTTCATCCTATACCTATATCCTTTCCTTATTTCTGAACTATTTCTTCCTTGTATTTTTAATGGAACGTGTATTTACCACAGTTTACAAAAATGAGAAGACAAAATACTATTTCAGACACATTAAATACAATAGCAGAGGTGAAATATACAGCTTAACACATTAAATGATACATAAAAGGTTTTAGTCCACCCATTATATTTTTAATTGGAGATGACTATGCAATTGCATGCCACTTGATGTAATGTCCAGTTGTTGTCCCAAAATAGACAATAGTTTATTATATTAATTCTCTGTAAGAGGCTTACAGCAACTATTAGTTTTAATAATATTCTCACTAGTGCCTTCCTGATTCTGCAGCATTTCTCCTTTGACTGTTGTATTGTTTGGTTCACTACACTGATATGAGAAAAATAATCATGATGTGTACAGAGAAATCTGTTTCAGAAGGATCTAGAAAGAGGATCTGAAGTTTAAGGAAGATTATATTTCCATTTGCTATAGGTAAAATATATCTTTTGTCTGCAAGGGAGGGAATCAAATGCCCTATCAGAAAGAAATGCATATCAATGACAACTCATCACTGCAATGCTGATGAACAGTCAATCACATCAATTTAGGAGAGGTGTAAAGGTTAAAATTTTAATCATTTTAACTCCAAAGAATTTACTGCAGGAGTCCCTCTAGGTGAGATAGGTTCCAATGGAAGTGTGTCTAGACTCTCTAGAACAGGAGCCCACTGTAGACATTCTGCTGCCATAAACACTTCCAGCATATTGTTGTCAGCTCCTCAGACTCATGATTTGCAGAGGGACTGGTTGCTGTTAAAAAAAAAAGAATTCTGAGGAGTAAAAAGCAGAACTATAGATATATCTTAATCCTTTAAAAAAAAAATTGTGGTGCTTTTTTTTTAATAGCAATGTTCAGCTTACTGAGCTCCATCTTACCTGAAAAAAATTTTTTTGCTGGAAATGAGAGATTGTTGTGTTTTCAGGGGGCAAGATGGCACCCTTGAGGACTCCAGATGGACCTACATTTAGTGGCAAATCCCAGCAATTGCAGTTGGAGCTCCGCTGAACAAAGGAGGGTGGCAGCCAATTAATGCTAATAATTTTTGTCTATTTTTTATTGCCTGGGAGCCAAGTATATTGTGTTCCTTTCAAAAGCAAACCAGAGAGCAGCAGCCTGACTCCTTGTGTAACCCCAAGCTTTGTGTTATGGAGCTTCCCAGCTCTGCTCACCTCTGCAGTATCTGTTCACCTAACTGACGTCAAGAGCCTTCCCGTAAGAGGGAGGCTTTCTTAGAAAAGTGGATTTTGCAAGATGGGGTTGGCAAGCGCCACTCTGCAGGCATCATGCTCTGTTTCACGTTCAGTACATTTTTTCCTTGGAGCTTGTTTCCTCCCACTGTTTCAGCAGCACAGAAGCCTTTTAGTGGCAGCTCCTGGTGCCATGGCCGTGGGAGGCGTGGGCTGGTGCCATTGTGCTATGGCGAAGGCCTTGGGCTGACAGACCTTCGCCATCGTTCCCCCTCTGTTGCTAAGAGCGCACTTAGGCCACTGCGACCTTGCCGGCTTCTCTGGTTTTGTCTCCTGAGCATATTGTGGGAAGAGCTCCGTGGGAGAAAACCAGGAAAAATTCAATAGCTGCCAGATTCTTGCACCATGTGTCATCTCCATGGCGTGTTTGCAACTGAGCAAACATAATCTGTCTGGCAGATTACCGAGTATGCCATGCCTGCAAGGAAACAGGCCTCTCTTTGACCTATGACTGTATCTGTGTGCAGTGTTAAGTGTATTTAGTTAGAGATCAGTCATGGATGTGTCACAACTTCTCATCATGGAGCAATCTCTTTTTTGCTTGTGCTGCCCTCCAAGAAGATACGTGCGTGTGGCTCCTCTCGCTGACATAGCTGTGCCCTTTGGCAGATAGAGCAGTGAGCCCAAGACTCGCCAAGGGCCCGTGCCATGGACGGGCATGGCTGTGGCTGGAGGAGAGGAGCCATTGTGCCCTCAGCGTCCCTTCCCGCCACACTGGAGAGCTGGCATGGAGGAGCTGGGCAGCATATGAACTTCTCCTGCCGCTTGCTTCCAATGAATCCTTCACGCTGCCCACACGACTGCAACAGAAATCATGCCACATGTATGAAACTGAAAGCTTTTCATACTACAGTTTGTTCTTTCCTGACCCTGAGGCCTTTGTTAGCAAACAAGACGCCAGTGTTTGAGGGGGTTGACAATGGTGTGGTTGAGCTCACTCTGGGAAGGCATGCTGGAAACGGTGCAACAGCTGAGTCGCCCTCTCCTCCCTACCCCCCCTTTAATTTTATTATTCTGGTTAAATGACATTCATTTTCCTGTAAATGCTCAATTTGCTATACAGTACATGTGCTTTACAGAGAGACTAGTAAACTAAAATCATATGTTAGGCAGAAATCCTTTGGTTTGAAAACACAGACAACCCATATTTGCTTTTCAGCCTTCATGCTGGTGACAACCAGGAATAATATTTTTAGCCACCAGCATTCTCCTCCTTAGCTGCAGGCTAATGTGCTAGCTTGATCAAGAGATGGTCTATCAATGAATTGACACTGTGTACAGTAAATTTTGTATTTAGAGAAATAAAACTGATAAAACAGAGCACTGGGGTTGTCCTACGGTATCAGTACATTGCAGCTGGTTGCTGCTAAGAATTTGTCACTGCTGCTGTTTGTATTACATTTATAGAGGGAAGAGGTTATATATGCCATCCAGCTCGTCTCAGTTCTACAGCACCATTTTAGACACCAAACCTGGTAGGGCTTTGTATGATTAAGCTTCTTAAGAGGATGCACTCGCTGTTGACCTTCTGTACACATCCTGTGTTTGCAAGGGATCCCATTAAACAACTGTCTAAACAGGGCCCAAGCAAGGCAGAAAAAGTAACCTAGGGGATAAATAAAATTTTTTATATGATAAACAGTAAATAGTGATCTGCCTTAGTCACATGAACTGGTTTGGATGGTGTGTCCTCCTCCAAGTCTGTTAAGTTTAATGCTTCTGTGCAAACACTCAGAGTTTCCATTAAATATAGTACTGTATATCTGATCCCAGGATGACACTCTGATATTCCAAAAATAGTTTAATAAATAGGAATTCCAAGATGTATCCTCATAAGCCTGTAGCTTATCAAATCGGCCATGTTATGTAAAAAATATTGGTTATATAATGGGATTTTTTATCAGTCTAGTGACAAATACCAATATTAGCACATTATTAGGAAATCAACCTCTCTGACTTTGGATCTGTTATGCTGGAAGTCAGAGTGAAAGTAGCTTATGCATATATGGGGATTTAGATGCTGTAGCGTCAGAGCTGTCTAACAACTCAGAGCTAGTTTGTGGGGGTTGTTCCAGGTAAATGTAAATACATTTAAAATGATACTGAGGAAAGAAACGGGAGTGTGATAAGAACTTCAAGCTGTTCCAATTTCCTTTATGAAGGCCAAAACGGAAGCCATTGCTGCCGACAGGGTCGGAGATGTCCCTAAACCAGTACTCCTCGTCTGTTGAAATTCACTGAGAGAGAGCTGAGGAGCTGTAGTCTGTCTTTATCTGCTGGAAAGCAGATAAAGGTCCTGAGCTGGCAGAAATAGGGACTCACTAGCGGGAGGACATATGGAAGAGCAGCAGGGATTTCCTCCAAGCAGAGCAGTGTTCATACATGCATCACGGACGGTTGTCGCCGGTGGCCAGGTAACAGTACCGAGCCCTGGGGAAGGGTCAGATGAGCAGCAACTGCGCTGGGAGCAATGGGGTTGTGTGGAAATCCTCCCTACCAGGGAGCAGAAACATTGGAATATGGGAGCACATAAAGAGATGCCATGAGTTACCTGGAAAAGAAAAGAATTAAGCATGCTATACCTAGAAGTAAGTGCATTGTTTTATAGCTGAGAAGCTGATTTTGCAGGTTGCACAACTTCCTGAAAACCCTAAGTAGGGCACTATCTGAAATTACACAGCCTGATGTTACTGATGGCTTGACCATCTGTCCCAACAGGCTTTCAAATCAGGAAAGCATTGCTTTTACTACAAGCAGGCAGTCTATATGGTGGAGTTTTTAATAAATAAGTTAGATGAACCTTCTGTCTTTTCAGCCTAAGGTAAAAGAAAACTGAAAAATTAGAGGCAAGTTCAAGTTCAGAAGTTAACATAAGTGAATTAAATACTGCAATTTCACACATTTTCTGGATAAGTTGAAGTGGGGCAGACTATAAAAGGCTGGTGTGGTCTTTAATGTCTCTAATTAACCTAGGTAACCCCCCAGTTTGCTCTGTCGCAGCATCTTGAGTGTTAGACACACCTTAGAGAATGAAATCTCACAGTGCTCTGCCAAACAACTCCGGTCCTCCTCTTACGGCTGTAGAATAGGCATACTCACTAAGTGAGCAGGAGAGGGAAGCTGGTAGGGATGAGGCACTGCACAGGCTTCCCAGGCGATGCTCAGTGTCACACACCTTCTGTGTCCTGGGATGGGGAGATACCTGCCTGTAAAGAAGTGAATCAGGTGCCCAAAGTAACACTGCAAGATGTAGTACAGACTGGTCAGGGTCTGTATCCCTCCTGCCCCTGGGCTTTACTAGAAGTCAGTTCCCCCTCCCAAATCTATAGAGGCAGGTGCCCAGAGCAAAGGATGATTCCTTTTGCTACCTCGTAGACCTTGTTGCGCAAACAGGGCTGTGCGCATCAGCTTCCTACATCCATGTGCATCTCCCCTGCTGCCTTCACTCGTGTGCTGCTCAGGGCTCGGGGGGTCCTACCTGCGTCGTCCCAGCTGGGCTTTCACCTTTCCCTGACAGCCAGCTAGCTTCATGCTCCCAAGTGCACACTGACAAAATATTCTAGTTCAAAACCTGACATGAAAGTGTTATTAATGTTTGGAGTACTGCTGCACTTTTTCCCCTTTGTACAGGATATGGGGAAGGGGAAAAAAAAAAACAAAAAAACAAAACACAAAACACCACACCAACAGTGAGAGAGAGATTTTTAGCTCTATAAGATTAAACAATCATCATGGTTTTAAGGGCTTAATCTGCTGGCATGCAGACTGCTGGCTGATAAGTCCCCGAATCTGAGTGTAATTGGATGCAGCATTGGATCCGGTGGTGTGGGCTTTCCGGGGGCTTTTTGTTTGTTTATTCCTTTTTAACACACCGCAGAGCTGAAGCGATCTGTCCCTGGAAATGCCTTTGCGTGGGAAGCTGTAACGCTGTCCCCACCCTGGCCGGTATTTTGGCAGCACCTAGCTGGAGACCACCGCACGGGGCGGGTGGGGGGGAAGGTTGCTCAGTGTATGAATTCGGGCTATTGTTCAAGGCACACATCTGCCTTAAGAAATCACACGGCACAGGCCGTTACTTATTCAGATGCAGAAGCTCCTTCCGTCCCACAAGACGGCCCATTCAAGTCACATGCCAGAGGTCTCAGCAGAATGGGCTGCAGCTGCTTCAAATCTGCTGTCTAACATCAGAAGCAGTTGGACGAACTGTACTGTACTGACTACAGTCAGGCTCCCGGGCGCCAAGGAAGACAGGGAAAAGATCTGGGATCCCAGTGCTATGTTCTCAGAGGATCTGTGGCTGGAAAATGAGAAAAACTGTGCCGTTGTTCACAAGTCGAAGCGAGGAAGGAAGCGCCAAGAGCTCCTGGCCGTGGCTCTGGGGGTGAAGGTGGGAGTCAAGGGGGCACTTCTGTGGCAACCTCTGAAACTCTTTGCCTATTCACAGATAACCTCCTTGGTCAGAAGAGCAGCCTTAACTCAAAATGACAACCACTTCAACTACGAAAAAGCACACAATTTTAAGGTAAGCACAACTTATATCATTTTTGTCTAAAAAGTTCTGTTTAGGTGCCTCACATTTTATATTTTGCTGTGACAGGGTTTTCATGATCCCATCTATACTAGCTCTGAGGAAAGTGTTGAAAAATGTTTAAAAAAGCATTTTTTTTTCTACTTTAAGTTCCCTTGACCGCATTATTAATATGCTTTTACACAGGCACTTAATCCAAATAATGGTTTTGCTACTGATTACACTACTTGACTGGCATTTTAACTCTTTTTGCCCAGACTGAGTTTTCTTTTTTTTGTTCAGAAACAAAGTACTTCATATTGATTGTCTTTATCTTGAGTGTATCCATATTTAAATGAGAAAAAGACCTCTTTTCAAACTATAGCTGTTATCAGAAGCCAGTAGCGTTTTACAGGCAAACAATTTGAACCATTTCTGTTTTCAGAAGTTGAAGGAGCTCGGGTGCTCCCTAAGAATAGAGCAGAGCACAGCGTTTGTATTGTCTCCTAGCTTTTGTTCCACCCCCATATGCTAAGGAAATGCTCTCAGAGTCCCTCTGAGCTACAGGATTGGAGCTTGTGTTTTCTTGTCAAACTAAACCAAATAGCTGGACAAATGCAGGGGTGTTTAAATGGATCATCTTTTTGCTGTCTTACACACACAAAATCAGATTCTTAGGGGTTTTTCCCCCCAAGTGCTGTGTCTGGCATGCTGCAGCTGGGAAGTGACTCAGCTCTGGAAACAGACCTTCCAGGCAGATTGTACTAAAATGTTTTGCCAAAAGGAGTGTGCTGGTTTCAGAGTATGCCAGCCAGTTACCGTATCTAATGCTGTCACATTGCGGTTTGATGCTTATCGAGATGGATACAGAGAGAATAAGAGGCAGTAACAAGACAAGAAAGGAATGCATCTCAGCTTTGAAAACCCAGTTTACTTAATGCTCCTTGAGGATGCTGATCTGGGTCACTGTCAGAATAGTTCAACTCATTAGCAGAAAGAGAATTCTCTGATATTCATCTCAGGCCTGTCAAAAAAAGGAGTAGCACTGATTAAAATTATTTCACTGATTTCCTGGTTTAGCAAAAAAGCTTCACTTCTTATTTTTCTACATATTCTGCCATGCAGACATTGCTCTTTCCTCTGCAGTGCTCCTGCTGTAGTTGGTAAATCAATAATTTAATATTAGTGAGCAGGGCAAATAATAGCATCCCTCTTCTCATTCCTCCTCCTTGACCCAGTCTACAGAGAAGTCAATATTTATCTCACTGATCAGCACTAAAGGAAATAGGAGAAATACTCTCTGCTTTTGTGCTTGATTGAACCAGATTTCGTTCTTTATGGGTTTTGCACTCATTATCATTTTAATATCAAAACTATTTTAGTTTCACTAGAAAATATTTTCTCATGACTGAGACTTTTTTTTTCACTTTGACCCATGCATTCTTTCCTCTTCAAAATTCCCCTTGTTTTGGCATTGATTTATAATTGGACATATGCCCAGTTAACTTTGCGTTTGCACAATCTAACTGTTGTACAGTCTCTGTTCCTTTCTGTTTCAAAAGAGTCATAGTTTAACTGGAAAATCACATGATTAAAATAGCTATGTATTCAAAAGCTTGACAGCAGAAAATTATTGTTTTATCCTAGTAAAGGCAATAAAATATTTAGGGAAGAAACATTTTTAAAAGTAAATTGTCCAGAAAGGCCAGTTAGAACTGTTACATTTACTTAATGAACAAATATGTTCACTATGCAAATATAGTTAGTTTTCCAAAGAAGTATATTAAAACATGTTTAGTCGAACAAAAAATGTGGATAGAATGCTTAGAATAGAATATTTAAACTTTTAAAATGGCTAAATTAAAGTCTAGTATCTTTAATATATTCCACATTCATTACATAAAAGGGTTAAGAAAGTATTTAAAAGAAACAAATGGCTTTATGGGTCTTGGGGCAAAATTCTTAATGGCTTTTGACAACACTCAGACTCTGATGATATGGGCTTTATCTAAAGGAGAATGCTATGTTGCAGACATTCAGAAAGTTGTCTACCCCTTTTTTAAATGAATATTGACATGTATTGTATCATTCATCTCAATTCATAGAGGTAAAAGTTATGTGTCACAGTGTCCATCATAACCCTGTCATCAGCAGTTCCTCATGAACAGACACTCTTTAGCTCTTGTTCTTTAGCCATGAAGGATCTCAAAATGAAGGGCACATTTTTAAGGAAGATCATGAGATTTTTGTAGATTTTACACCCAAGATCTTACCTACTAGAAGAGACAAGGAACAAAGGGAAGAACTAAACCTAGGCACAAATTCAGAACAAGGCTGGATCTCCCGCCATGCTTTCCAAACTAACATAAAAAAGAAAAAGAAACAGTGGAGTTTGGAGAGTGAGGGTGCTGGATTATGCCATTCTGAGCATCAGTGCTTTCTCCTTCAAAATTTCAAGGCACTCCAGGCAAATGGACAAAAAAAAAAAAAAAATATTTAAAATCTAGACTGATTTGTTAAGCTAAGTTCACCCTGAGCACACAATGCAGTCACATGGGTTTAGGTTTGGAGCTGGCGTCTGTCTGGCGGGACAGCTTTGCATAAGCCAGTGTAGACATACCATAATTCAAGAAAGGGAATAAATCTCTGAAGCCCTGTTTAGACAAAGACAGAAGTTTTTCTGTAACTATGTGGGCGTCAGCCTAACTGGATCGCATAGTCCTCTTGCACCTTGTTGCAGTAAGGATCCAGCAGACTCTTCTGGATGTGCTTTACCTGCCAACTTCAGTGGGGTCCCAGCTGCTGGCGAGGTCACCTTGTGCCCGAGGGCGGCAGCGTGGAGCTTGGGGATTCTCCATGCATTTTGTTCTGGTATGGGAATTCATGAGAGGGCCTCTGTTCTGCTTTAAGTGAGTGAATTCAGCTGAATAATGGCCATTTACCACAATATTGTGCCTGTTTGCCCCTATAGCATGGGCAAACCCTGTTTGCAGGTGAATTTGTGTAGTAGAGGCAGCTGATGACTGACAAGTTGTCAGAAGATCAGAAGATATGCTGGGAGGAAGGAGGCTCTGGGATAAATTTCCCCTTGTTGTTAATCACTGCAGACCAGCACTGATTGTGGGAGACAAAGGGTTTGTGGGAGGCTTTTTTTTTTTGCAGACATCATGAAAATTATGTGTATGTATTTAAACAAAGCTAAGAGCAGAGGCAGCTTTTCTTCCCTTCCAACAGCTCAGGTTTGACAGGAGTCCACAGGAGAGCAGAAATAAATGTGCCTGTATTCAGGTGAAAGACTGAAAAATCTCTTACTTTCTTTGGGTGCAAATAGAAAAGTCTTCAAAACAATCAGAAAAACAGCAAAGTTGTCTTGTAAACAGCACCATATAACACCAATGAAAACCATGCCTTTTGATTCAAGGCAATTTTTAGGTTTTAGTTTCTGCAGTACTGCTCAAGGGATTATTTTGTTTTGCCACTGTATTGACACTCCTTAATTTTGGTCTTGGTTTCTTCCTCTGTGAACACGGCTCAGACAGCAGACTAAGACTGCATGAGATAGCTCCCAGGGAAGGGAATTCTGTCATTTGGAAGCAAGGGCACCAGAAGGATGAAGGATGAAGGTGAGAGCACGGGAGGGCAATAAAGAAGAAACATCCAGTCTAGTATTGGGTGAGATTGTCCAGCAGAGAAGAGAGGATGAATGGAAGAAACAGCATTTCATGGAAAGAGCTGGAAAGGAAACAGTTGAAAAAGTTAGGAGTTAAGACATTGTGGAAAGCAGATTAAAGAGTGAACCAGAAAAGTACAACGTATCTGTACAAGAGAAGTGCAGTCTGATCATGGCTTGGGCTTACATGAAGAAATGCTTCCCTGTAAATTCTCCTTCAGAGTTTGAATTATGTGTCAACTGTAGCCCAAGCAGCCCAGGCCTATGCTGTATGTACAGGATAGGAGAGGTCTCCTGAGACTGAGGGATGGGGTACAGACCAATAATGAATAGATTTTGATCATGTTTCCAAAAATCTAAGCCCAGGCTATTTGTAAGGATGTGGTTACAAAGGATGGGGGAAAAATTAAAAGACCATCTCAAAAACCTAAGACCTGCTGTTACCTCTCATTGTTTAAAAAATGGATGAAGCCAATATTGCAGACAAAATTCCTGTTTACTGTTCAAAAGAGTTGTGTGCAAGGTTCTGGCTGGGTTATTGTGTTCATTATTTCTTCATAATTATTGGCAAGCCATAAGAGACTTAGATCAAAACTGCATCTTAAGAGATTCTTTTTCCACCTTCATCTAGAAACTTTAGAAGATCTCCCATTTTCAGAGATAGCAAGTTTTTCCCTGTTTCAGCTTGACCAGAAACCACCAAGATTTGCTTTTCTCAGGGCATTTCAGTTGGGAACTTGTCATTTGAGCTAAAATGCAGATCCATGGAAAAATGAAGTGAATGAATGAAGACAGCTAAAACTTTGAGGGCCACTAAGCTGAAGGGAACAAGGGAAGGGTGCCCAGTCAGCACTTCACAGATGGAGCCCTCAGTCAGCATTGATGGCTGTTTCCCATTAATGGCAGCAGAGATCAAGGAATAATCAGCTACCACTTTCTAAATATGCCACAGCAAAACTAGCTGAAATAAGATTTACGTAAAGTGAGCAAGTAGGCCCCAAATATCCTAGCAACTGATGGACTTTATATGTGAAATGGTGCTGTTTTAAACATCCTGAATGGGCTCTTACAGTCACTTCTCAGAACATTAGCTTTTGTAAACCACTGCAAAGCAGAAGACAGTTATCTTCCCACAGCAGATGATTTTCACTCACAATTAAATGCAGGTGCAGACCTACTAATTATGTGATCAGTCTGAAAATGGCAAAGATGTAGGCATCATTATTTGTATTCCTAGTTTTGTATCCACTGAAGGTTACATAGAGCATATGCCTGAAATTCAGGTCACCAGCTCGTGTTAGGTACAGCCATTTAACTCCACGGAAAACCATGTCTGAAATCCATGCTACCCACCCTGCAAAACAAAATAAGATTAAATAGGAAAGACATTTCTCTCTCTCTCTCCCTCTCTCTATCTGTCTGTCTGTCTATCTATATATCTATCTATGTCAAACTTTATTGCAAAGCATTGTTTTCCAGATATATACATTTTTTCTGAAGGTTAAAATGCCATCTCAAAAAAATAATTATGACCAGTCAGACATTCCAGTTTTGACCTTTCACTATAAAAAGGGAGGAAGAATTACTACTGCTTTAAGTTTACTCGTGAAATTATTGACTGTGAGTATTTGGTCAGGAGTCATTTGTTGTCAGGCTCAATTTTTTAGCACTAAATGGGAAAGAGAAGTCTTTATTAAAATCCCAATACTTCCTCTTCCCAGGGATTGAACTCAAGGGTACGGGTGTGATCCTGCAGACACGTGAGGCAAAAACATTACCAAGCTAAATGCTTGGCTCAAAACTTCATCATGTTTATTTGAAAAGGGCAATGACCATTTTTTTACTCTACAAAAAGTAAAAAGCAGCTTTCCCCATCTCAGGGGATGGAAGTGGCCTTTCAGCCATCCACCCAACAGGTAAACAAGAGCAGGGAGAAGGAAGAAGAAGCATTAGCAGCTGGACTGTGCATGATTTATGTTTTGTTAATCTCAATTAAGACTCTGGCCAAAACTAGCTCAGACCATGTTCGTTCACAAGGGCATAGACCTCACTACTTACTCTTCTTTTCAATGGAAATGTAATGCTTACTTTACATGAACAGACATCTTAAATAAAAAGGTATTCTGCCACAACCTTTGGAAAAGCAGTGGAGGAAGCAGCAGTGATCTGCAAAATCTGACTGGCGAGCCATGGGCTCTGTCAGCACACAGATCATTTTGTTCCTCCTTATTTACTGATGTGTGAACTGTAGCAAAATGAAGTTTGATCTACTGAAAAAGAGCCTACTGACATCTCTCTCCTATGTGAGTTCAGTTTATATTCTGGAGTGGGGAAGGGTGTTGTCTGTTTTTATCACTAATGGATTCCAGTGTGCAAAATGAGATCATTACCCAAACACTGCCTGGAGTGACTGCACAAATCTTTCATCCTTGGTATGAATTTACAGCAATCACGTCGAGTTTTGTTCAGTGTTGTTGCCTAGGAATGAACATGTTACACCACAGTCATAGTGCATTCAAACCTGAGTGGTGCTCTTAGAACATGGGTCTTATAGCAGATCATGGTAACTCATGGTTATGGGGAACCAAAATGTGGTGCATTCAAAGGGGCTTCTGTCACTGCACTTCCCCTACTTTCAAGTGATCTGTTGAAGAGCATTTGAATCTTGGGAACATTCCTGTTTTGTTTGAACTAGTGAAATAAAAGCTTATTAACTACAGCTTCTTGAATTACTTGTTTCACTTTTTTCACTTCTGACTCGTGAGCCTGGTTTCCTCCCCTCCGCTATAGTGAGAATGTCAGCTCACACAAATGATTTGGTTTTGGTGTCATACACAGCCCCGTGCTCTGTTGTGTTAAGCCTACTGAAAGATAAACTTCAAGATCAAAGCAAATTTCTGTCCCCATGTTTTTTTTCATCTAGTCTTTGGAAAGATGTGGGCACTGTGTGATGAAGATTTACTCCTACTGAGTCTTCTGTTTACCCATTTCAGTTGTTCCATCTGTCAGACCATCTGCCTCCAAATGACCCCATTTCTTTTTTTTCCCCCTATTTGTATTGCAGGTCCACACATTTCGAGGTCCACACTGGTGTGAATACTGCGCCAACTTCATGTGGGGTCTCATCGCTCAGGGAGTGAGGTGTTCAGGTACCCCTTCAACATTTTCTGTCACTTTCTTGAAATGCTCACACACCTCTTTTACCCCCAGCCTGCAGGAGGCAGGGTAGGAATTACTTTAGCGAACAGGACAAGAAATCCTCCCATGCAAGTTCTCGTCTTGTCATTTTTGCCATGAGCTGGTTTAGAAATGGAGCCACCAGCCCTTGCTCACTGAGGGTGACATCCTTTTGGCAGTACTTTGGTCATGTGTGTGCCTTGGTTAACATTAAGAATTAATCTTTACAGTTAAGTTATCCCTGGATGCTTTGAAGGAACAAGCCCTGGCAGCAGCAGAGACAGAGAGCAACTAGGCTTCATAACACACCCTTTTGGCGCAAGTTGCTGAGACATTCCCTTGTCTGCAAAAAAGATTGTCACCTGTTTCTTATAAAAATACCATGCATTGCTGCAGTTCTGAAGTATCCCACCTCAAGGGGAAGCAAAAAAAAATTACCTTCATTTGCCTAGAAGGATTAGTTTTCTGGTGCCTCTATAACTTTGTTAGCATTTTAATAGTTCTTTAATTGTTTTAAATTTGTTTGTTCTTTTGTGAAAAATGATCAATACATCATGAGCTTTTGGATTCAGTAAGTGAAACAGTGCCCTGCAAATGGGGTTTCAAAACTTATTTCTACAGACCTTCAATCACTTCCATGTCTCATCTGAATATGCTTCTGTCTTACTTCTCCCTGCCCTGACCTTCAGGCATTCCTAATTCCAGATTGGCACAGAACACATCCAGCCCCAACACCTGCCTTTCATGGGTAGAGGAAGTGATTGTTAAATAAAATTTTGCAGTTGGAAGGTTCAAAATCCGTTCACAAAGGCACAGTTTTAAAAAGTGCAGTCTCAGCTACTGCTACATCTTGTCTGCCTGGAGATGAATAATAGAAACACAAAGAATATAAGGACATTAAAAAGGAGGAAAATGAATAGTAGTTTGCTTTCCAAGCTATTCGATCTTAAAATCAAGTGTGCAAAATCTGACCTCACTAATACATAGTGCCGTATTTGTTCACATACTTGAAATATTAAACTTATGAAAAGGCTTATTTATTTAGTATAAAACATAATGCTCTCCCTCATTACATTACCAACATTTAACTCTAAGTAGATAGATGCATTTGGATTTAACTTCACAGGCTTAAAGAACAGCACTGAAAACAATACAGGGGAGATCCTAACTGCAGCTGCTCACATTTGCTTAGGTTTCACAGAGCAGCAATGTCTTATGCAGTAATAACTGTATGGAGAAACACACAAACCTCCCACCCAATTCCACTAAATGTGTAGGTGTGTTTGGAGTGATTATACAATTTTCCTTGATTAATATTTTATAGAGAAGAATGATAAAATGTGCAGCAGGTAATAGAATCATGTTTACGTTTTTAAAAGCTCAGGCAGTAAATCAACGTAAAAACCAGTAAGTAACTTCCTGGCGATAATCGACATGTTAAGTTATCCCAAAGGGCACCGTCAGTGATGGGCATGACTGGGGAGGCATTAAGACAGGAATCAGAGTTATGTGACAAAATGTAATTCATGATGGTGGTGTTTGCTTTACTGAGGCTTATAAATTCATTTGGCTGAATAGTTGAATTATTAGAAAAATTCAATTTGTGGAGATTAAGCAGTGATATTTAAGTTAATAGAAACCCACCCGTGCAACAAAGAGTAGGATATGACGCGAGTAAGACACCAAGAACCATCTGTAAAATTAATGACTTTTTTTACGTCATGCCTTTCACAGCATTTTATATGCCTAAACAAACCTACAGACTAAACACAGTGGACATTTTAGTCACCAGTGAAGTGATGAGACAGGGATGAGGAGGCTGTTGATGTAGCAGAAGGAGCCAAAATGTGACAGTGCAGGAATGTGGAAGGGGAAGGGAGGCACACTGCCTTAAAGCACTGTCCCAGTTTTAAGTGCACAGCTGAATCTTAGGTCGTTTGAAGTTAAGTCCCATGTGTTCAAATGCAACACCTAGAGCTATGTGTCCAGCAGCGAACTGACCCAAATCACACCAGCAGTCACCACCAGCTCAGAGAGGTGTGAAGAACATCCAGAGCTTTTGTAGCTTTATAAGAACTCTTTTTTTTTAAGCCTTTTTTTTTTTCTTAAGCTGGAGTTCATTTTGCCCACCATAAGTTTTTTATAGATCTCCATGCCCATCTTTCTCACTGCTGTCTTACTTAGTCTAGCTTTGCTGACTGATGTGGAAGTTATGCCCCTTGCCTGATGCGGCCCAAGGAAATAAATTGTTAGCCAAGACCTATTGGCGTTAGCATTGATTAATTAACCCATCTAACTCTGTTTACAGACTGCGGGTTGAATGTACATAAGCAGTGCTCCAAATACGTGCCCAACGACTGCCAACCAGACCTCAAGAGGATAAAGCGAGTCTACTGCTGCGATCTCACCACATTAGTGAAAGCCCACAACACCCAGAGGCCGATGGTTGTGGATTCCTGCATCCGAGAGATTGAAGCAAGAGGTTTGTGTGCTTAGGGAAGCAGCAGACAACTAAATGAAGATGACCTGAATTTCGTTCCAAGCTAGGGTTGTATGTTCATGCACACTGAACACATGATGAGAGAAGGTGTTTTTTGGTGTAGGTGATACATTGTTTTGCCTTAGCTAGCAAAATTAAATCATGGCATTTCATAATGCAATTTCCTGACATGCTTTCTCAAAACATGTCAAAACATATATTACATTACACTTCTGAAAGGGGTGAACTTTAAAGTGAACTTTAAGTTCATGTTTATGTGTCTTTTTTCATTATTTTCTTTCAACATACCTAGGGACACTTCCGATTTCAGAGTAATCAGCTGAAATCAAATCCTTTATTAATAACCTTTCCAGACATTATGGGCAAGATGACACGAGTGACTGGAAGTGACTCAGACAAGAGAGGTCACAGACCGTGGTGTTTTGTAGTGGGTCACAAACTGCTCAGAGTTTCACAGGATGCTCAGCTACTGACTGATGGATACTGTGCCTCAGGTGGCATGGCACAGCCAAAACTCCAGCTTGTGACGGGGTTTTGGTATGCAGACACGTGCCAGATTGAAGAAATTCTATATCCTCTCCAATACAACATAGTAATGATCATGTATTTTTGCTTTGGATAGCAAATGTCGTGCTGCCCAATAAGCCAAATTTCTGTTAGTCATAGCTTCAGCCCAGGAATCTCATAATGTTGAATCCATGGCATCCCAGTAATCTGCATGGCAACACACTGATACAAGCCACATGGATTTCAAAGCCACACATCATCTACTGAAATGAATCAAAGATTTACAAGTAAATCCCCTGCAGTGCTTCATAAAGCTCTACCAGGATATCATCATTTCAGGGACAAATAGAAAAAAATAGTTTGGACTAAGACAGAAGAGCTTTATGCTGATGATGTATCAGGAAGCTACATTGCATTTGAGGTCTAATCACTCACTTGTACATTTATTGATTAAGATAAAATGTGCTGCCCACTCTGTTTTTTCAGTGTTTTAAAATTTCTTCTTCTAATTGCCATAGAACTATGTAAGACGCTGATTTTGTTCTTAAGAAAACAAAGTGTATTGGTTCTTGTAAGTAGTGCACTGTGCAGAGTCACAACTGGGAATTCTGGAGTTAAAATAAATAATGTGTGTGTGACTCTGCTTGGCTAGCTCTGCCTGCTCTGCTGGGCTGCCCTGCATTTCATGCTGGTGTGGAGCAATGGGAGGGAGAGTTGTGTAAATGATGTCTCTTGTCATGAAAGAACTGTAGAAGGGATGTACTCACATGGAGAAGAACAGTATCCATAGCATCTATCAGCTGTGTATAAGTAAAAGCTGACAGCAAAATTGGGCACAAATGTGTTCCTAGGGAAGGGCTGTCTCTCATTTGCATTGCTGTTTATTATTAAGCAACTGGTAAAAGGAAAGGAGACCTCTAAAGCTTTATTAATTATAGCCAAATCCAGGAAAATCTCCCACAGAAAATTAATAAATCACGATAACATCACATGCCCCACCATTAGCAAATTGCAGTTTTTTCCTCTAACATAATCAACCGTGTACCTAACAAAATCAGAAAGTATAAGTTCTAAAATTCTTTAATCCTTTAAAAAACTATTTAAAATTAGCTTGATCCTTCCTTAAACACTCCACAGTTTCACACTACAATTTATATGTTGCTGCACTTACGAGATCTGTTGTTCTTGCTTTATTGTTTTTAAGCCTGAATATTTGTTGGTTACTGAAGCAAAGTTAACCAAGAAGCTTTTGTTTCAGGTTTAAAGTCCGAGGGCCTTTATAGAGTCTCAGGCTTCACTGAGCACATTGAAGATGTGAAAATGGCCTTCGATCGAGGTATACCTTTTTTTAGTTTTATACAATTTTAATCTAAGCTTTCAGGTCTAGGACTCTTCAGTCCTTTTTGGATTTATACAGGTATGATAGTAATGAAACTGGCATATAAGCAGAAGTACAGAAAGCAGCCTGTCTTTTCTGAGTTCTTAATCTGTAGTGCTTTTCATAAAAAGAAATCATATTTAATAGTTGGAAGAAATACTTAAACAGTAAGTAGAGGTAGGCAGAAGGCTAAGTGCTCCAGGGAGTGGATGATTCCTCAACTTAGCAGAACAGCCTAGTCTCCTGATTCAAGTATGACCCTAGATAGTGCCACGGGAAAGTTCTTAGTCCTATCTTTAGTAAACTCAGTGCTTCATAATATGAGAATCTATTTATGAGTTTAAGAACCAGGACCTCCAACTGGGAAGTCATTCCGCATGTAGCCTTGTAGAAGCACTGCACCACTGTGCATGTGATTGCAGCTGCACAAGAGATGAGAGAAGCATTGGAGAGATTGGTTGTACAGGCTATGGAAAAACTAATGATTAAAACACTGTCTGATTACCATCCTAGTAGCCCTTCTGAATTGATTTAACTGATTACATTGCTTCTGGTTGTGTACACAGTCTTTGCACACAGGACTAATTTTAAGTCTTCATATATGAGTGAATGCAGATTAGGGTCTTCATCAATAGAAAACACATTTTAAAGTACATTTAAGAAGTTACATAAATATTCTTCTACTTTCCCATGAACAGTGTTTTCTGTCTTACGTATTTTTGTCAGGTATTACCTCTGCCGTGTTAGGCAATAGGGTCAGACACAGACGGGTGATCACAAGCCTGTGGGGTTGAGGCAGGTCCAGGTCAAACCAGAAAGTCAGCCTGCAGGTCAGGATACCAACCAGAAGGGTGCATGGCCAGACACAAGCATGGCCATGGCACACCCGTAGACAGATACGGTGTCACTCAGGCAGGGACTGAGGGCCACAGGGGCCCACGAGCAGGAGGTGTAGAGGCTCCAGGGTAGGCTGGACAGGGCCAGCAAGGTCTGTGTGTGGCACATCTTACACTTACCATGCCTGAATGCTTCTTTTTTTTTGGAGGCATTTTGTCATGCAGACATCACTGACAAAGAAAGTCCAACTAGGAATTTCCAAGGTGACTATTTTCATGCAATACCAATCTATCCTGTAAAAAATAATACATATTTTAAAATGGGTTGGATGCCTCAGTTGTGAACATATGCGTATACACACATAAGTCAGCCACGACTTGGGCAAGAGATGCATAGTGCTAAGATTGCTATTATAAGAAGATACCAGTTGCAGACGTGCAACATGAAGCAGTGCTACTGAGAGGGTCACAGTCCCCATGGGTCCCACTCTGCTCCCTGCAGGTATATCTAGCCTGGCAAACCTTTTGTGTTAAATGTGTTTAACCTGTGTGTTAATTCTCCTCTAAGTGCACCTATCTGAATGAAACACATTCAGAATTCAGAAGAAGCACAGGTTGAAGAGGGAGAGTTTGAAGAAAGCAGGTGGAAATTTGTGTCTGAGCATGATGAATTCTGCTGCAGCTGTAGTTCCTTTGCCAATGCTTCACACCACTGGAGCCAGTTCAGTTTTACAGACAGCACATCTTTCATTATTGCCCATACTCATGGCATAATTTGGTGGCAATGCACACTTGAATTAGACCCACAGCAAGGAAGAAAGTGTGATTTACTGGCAAAGAAAGCAGAACGTAGAAACAGGAATAGTAAGGTCACTAGCAATATCGGATTTCCAAAGGAAAAAAGAATGGATAAACATGGAAGCAGAGAAAGCAAGAACCAAGTTTGCCTACAAAGGCTGTGGGGAAAACCATTGGGTATAAATTGATAAAAAGCCGTGTCTTCATTTTCTTTCAGCAATCTCATAAGGGAAAAAGGGCTAAGAAAGCAGAGTGTTGCCATGAAGAACGCTAAAAGCAGCAAAACAGTGAACTGAACCTTGTTACGAGAATTCTACAACTGGAGTATTGCTGAGACCAGAAGCTGATAACTTTCAAAATTCCTGTTTTGAAAATGTCTTCTCCTTGAGCTGAGATTGAAAAGCAGAAGGAGTTGGAGGGGGGAGGGTTGCAGGAAGAGATTTAAAGAAAACCAAAAATAGACTTTTTGTTCTGACTTGTGGGCTGTGCAGCTAGAAGGTGGTTGTCAGCTGGAAGAAGGTTGAATTGGCAAGATGCTTCTAACCTGACAGCTCAGGGCTTGCTTCCCTGTCAGATCCAGGTTTACAGAGACAGGCACCCCACCCTCTCTTTTGCATCCCAGCCACACAGGTAGGAACATCACTTTTCTGCTGACCACTTGCCCCTGCTTAGCCCCAGAACCCAGAGCAGCAGGGAGTGGAGTGTCCCAAGGGTGTAGAATATCCCAGATCTCTGTCCCAGGTGACAGAGCTGGGAGAGAAGAGAGCTGAGAACTAGGTGACAGGTCTCATCTCCAGCAATGCCTGGAAAGTTTTTGTTCAAATTTTATTTTCTGCTCAGAAAGTGAAGTTTGTATGTTGTTTCCACATTCACTACAGGAAATTAACGTATTTTTTCAAAAGTAAGGGGAAAAAAAAGGTAAATTACTCTGAAATATAAAATGGAAAATTCCTCATCAGTTCTGGTTAATAGATAGGTGTTGCAGCAGAAAGAGCTGTATCTGTGGCCATGTTACTATCTCAGACATCTCTGGAGCACAATGCACAGCAGAAGGTAAATGTGTTTTAAAAGAGCTTGCAATAGTTAGCTGTCATTGGAGAAGCTGAGAGCAGGGGTATGAGCCAGAGAAGAGAACTCTTTAATCTAATGGCTAGTCTCGGCACAATACTAGGGGAGTACACTGGCCAGGAATAAATTTAGTTTGATAATTTTAAGACCGTTTTTTAAACATCTGAAAGCAAGGCTCTGAAACAACCTCCTAATAAGAGCAGAGATAAAAACCTTACCTAGTTTTAAAATGGAAGTTGAGGGGTTGACAAGAAGGATTATATGGTGTGATGCCTGCAGTAGCAGAGCACTGCACTCTAGCATTACAGAGGTCCCCCCTGCCTGTCATGTCCCAGTCAGTCCCAAGGCACTGGCTAGAATGCCAATATGCTTTTGCATCTCTAGAAATATAGTTTTTAGTAAGTGGCTTTGAAAGTAAGCAAGGACTTCTCCTGCTTTAATGCACAAGATGCATCCTTCAAATAATGCCATCAAGATTTCTGGTTTCCCAAGCTCTTCATCGAGCCACAGGAGCCAGAAGACAGGGTGATACAGGGATGAGGTGCAGGGGCTGACTTGGCTGTAGGGTACCTCTCCTGCTGATTTCATGTGCAGCTGAAGGGGTGCAATGAAGAGAAGCCAGCCCTTCCTCTGACCAGCTCTGCCTTGCTAGAGGGATGCTCACTTGTTTCTTCCAAAGAATTATAGAGAGAATAGAAAAGCAAAGTTTGAAAGTGAACATTTCAGGAAGAAAATGGCATCCCACATAATATTGTTTGGGCCCTGTGATAGCTGGTTTTAACACAGAGAGGAGTTGGTCCTCATCTGATTTAAACTGAGACTCCTTCCAAAGCCAAAGCAATGTAAATACCCCTAGTGTAAATTAGCAGTAGGCTCTGAGGCATTGACAATGTTCCATTTTAGTGATTTTCATAATGAGAAGGAGGGGAATAATGTGGATTTATTTAATCTGGTGAATGTTGGTGCTGTAGAATGACAGTTGCTCTCTGTCAGCTTTGTTGAGCTGTGGTGTTGTGGCATCCAGAAAACTCTCATTGTGCACTTTATACACAGAGCTGCCATTGTCACCAGTGCATTCTGTCCCCCTACTCATTTGTATGACTGGCTGGTACAATACACTTGCTAAAAATATTATGCTGTTAAATATTACATGAGTACTTAGAGGCATCCTAACTCATACTCAGTCTTTCGCCAGTGTAGCTGAAAACCTGACACAGGCCAAATCTGAGAAAAAACACAAAGAAGCATGTTAGCATGGCAAAGGTTGTGCACTAAAAACAAACAGTTAAGGAAAAAGAATTTGAGTAGAAATGTAATTCAGTATTCAGCAGGCATAGCTGAGGCTTTAAAAATGCAATACTTTTTCCATTTCATTCTCTAACAAACTATTGATATACTTCTGTGGCATCCAAAGTCAGCTGAAACCTTTAAGGAACAGAACAAATATTTTCTTTCTTCTCAGATATTCAAACTTCAACATAATGCAACAAAATATGTTGAGAGTCAAAGTAACAAGGAAACTGAAATTATGGAGTTTGGGTAGGATTAATTTTTTAAAGCTGACATGAACTACATGTTTGTAATCCAAATTAAAAAAATATATATATTGAATTAGCATATGGCCATAGCAAGGGTGCTGAAAGTACTAATTACCATCTGAGGAAAGTTCCTCTATTGAAGAGTTAAAAAAATTACTGTGATAATGCAGAAGGTGCCATATAAAATAGGTATGGTTCATGTGGTGTGCTACTGCAGAAGAGCCTCAGTGAGATATGTGTCATGACTTCACCAGCAATGAATTCACTTTTCTTTCTTAGTGCTTTGAATTTTAAGTGTGCTTAAATAAAAATACAAATCTAGGAATTTGGTGAGGATAAGAAATAAATGCAGCCTGCCAAGGGTCTTCAATTGCTGGGGGAAAAAAAAAAAAAGACAATTTAAAATCTACCAAAGGAAAAGAAAAATCCACCTTGCCCTCTATATCCACTGCAGAGATGTGTAGGTATAACAGATATATTCATAGAGTCATTTTGGTTGGAAGAGACCTTCAAGATCATCAAGTCCAACCATTAACCTAACACTGTCGCATCACCACTAAACCGTGTCCCTCAGCACCACGTCTACATCTTTTAAGTCCCTCCAGGGATGGTGACTCCCCCACTTCCCTGGGCAGCCTGTTCCAGTGCTTAAGAACCATTTCAGAGAAGAAATTTTTCCTAATACCCAATTTAAACATCCCCTGGTGCAACTTGAGGCCATTTCCTCTTCTATCACTTGTTACTTGGGAGAACAGACTGACCCCTGCCTTGCTACAACCTCCTTTCAGGTAGTTGTAGAGACTGAGAAGGTCTTTTCTTAGCCTCCTTTTCTCCAGGCCAAACAACTCCAGTTTCCTCACCAACAAGTCAAAAGACTTGTTCTCTAGACCTCTCAACAGCTTCGTTGCCCTTCTTTGGACGTGCTCCGGCACCTTAGGGTCCTTCTTGTAGTGAGGGGATTGTTACACTCACTTTAAAATAATCTTCAGTGCATTTCTAGTGGATGTACATTTGTCTCTGAAGTGAAGAGAAAACCTTGACTCAGGAATGAATGCATTTTTCCTACAGTAAGTGAGTATGTAAATGATAGGTATATTTGAAATACATTGAAGACGGGAGTACCTCTAGCTGAAATGCACCTTTAAGGAAGCTTATGGGGCTGCTTTGTAGAAGTGTTAAGTAAATAACACTTCCATTTAGTGTACTGGTGACCTGGATAATAGATGCAACCTTCTACTTTGTTATATCTGTTCTGATGCAGCTGCTGGCACCTTGGAGGTATCTGTTTTCAGTGGAGCATTTTGAGTGCTCAGTGTCTATCAATTAAATAGAGCTCTCTCCACAAAGCTTTACAAGACTAATGCTACCATGCCTGGAATGTGTGGATTAAACAAAAGATTGGGGCAGTGTAAACATCCTCCTAGGGCTTATTGATGCTGTATTAAATTAAATGCTGATGGATGTATTCAGACTGCTCAGCTGCATCAAGAAAGGCTGCTTGTTTTAAACACTTAAGCATATAATCTCCTCTTGATGAGAACATGTAGTGCTATTAGTCTTAATGAGACTTACGTGCATGCATTTGACAGGAGGTATCCCTTCTAGATTAATGCCATAGGTTTGTATAAAATGTCTACAATCAATATAAAATCTTTTACTCTGCTGTGAAAGCCTTTATCACCACCTTAGACGCCATGTATCAAGCACAGCCACTCATCTGTCTGCATCAAGGCATGTCTACAAGCACTAGTTATTGCGAGACAAGCAAGGCCACCAGTGGCTTTACAGCACCTCGGTGGTAACACCCCAAGCTTGTGTTTGCACCTTCTGGCAGATAGAAGCCAACTCCTCTCCACTGTTAAAGCAAGCATAACCTCACATCACCTCACTTCCCATATGTTCCTAATCTTATAGAATTATAGACTGCTGTGGGTTGGAAAGGACCTTTAAAGGTCATCTAGTACAACCCCCCCTGCAGGGACATCTTCAACTAGAGCAGGTTACTCAGAGCCCCATTCGACCTGACCTGGAATGTTCCCAGGGAGGCATCTACCACCTCTCTGTGTGACCTGTGCCAGTGTTTAACTACCCTTATTGTAGAAAAATGTCTTCCTTATATCTAGCCCGTATCTCCTCTCTTTTAGTTTAAAACCCTTACCCTTTGTCCTGTTGCCACAGGCCCTGCTAAAAAGATTGTCCCCATCTTTCTTATAAGCCCCCTTTAAGTACTGAAAAACCACAATACGGTCTCCCTGGAGTCTTGTCCAGGCTAAACAACCCCAGCTCTTTCACCCTTTCTTCATAGCAGAGGTGTTCCAGCCCCCTGATCATTTTTTTAGCCCTTCTCTGGACCCACTTGAGCAGGTCCGTGTCTTTCTTGTCCCGAGGACTCCAGAGCTGGACACAGTACGCCAGGTGGGGTCTCACGAGAACAGAGTAGAGGGAAAGAATCACTTCCCTTGACCTGCTGGCCACACTGCTTTTGATACTGCCTGGGACTTGTTGGCTTTCTGGGCTGTGAGCACACATTGCTGGCTCATGTCCAGCTTTTCATCCACCAGATGAAAGTCCAGAACGACTCCCGACTCCCAAGTCCTTCTCTGCAGGGCTGCTCTCAGTCATCCTCTCATCATCCCCTGACCTGTTTTGGTACTAGGAGTTGCCTTGACCCAGGTGCAGGACATTGCACCTGGCCATGCTGAACCTCGTGAGCACCACACCGGCCCACTTCTCAAGCTTATCAAGGTTCCTTCTTCACCACCTGCTGCAAGGGGAGTGCTATTATCATCACTTGAAAGATGAGGAACAAGCACTACTGACTATAACTGATCTCAGAGTAGCCTGACGAGTTTAAATCCAGACAGCCTTAGCCCCTGCTTGACCAGTGTCCTACCCCCTCTCTTTCTACCAGGAGACTGACAAGGACAGGCCCCAGGAGGGTAGGACAGCAGGATTTCTAGGTCTGGAGAAAAATGTGGGGAAAAGGGTACTAGATAGTACAGAACAGATGTAGACGTTTGAACTTGAAAAATAATAGTGATCCACCCTCACTGCTAGTGCTTGTAATTTAACTCCTTGTGAGCCACACGTTGGTCAGGGACTTACCAGCAACACTTGTAAATGCCAAGCTCATGTTATTAGAAGTGCTCTGTAGTGGTGTTCTGACTGGGTTATATTATGTGGCAAATAAAATGTATGTCACTTCAGTTGCATGATTCATCTGTTTAGCTGTTCATCCATTACAAGTATCCATATTCATTTAACAAATTGTGATCTACATTTCGGAATAAATTGTATATCTAAATGCTGTAGCATGGCTATTTATATTCAAATCTTTGCTATAAATAAATAAGTCAAATATTAAGACAGTAGAGGACATCCAGAAAATAAGGCAGCTTTCTTACTAGCTGATCAGTATAGGTAGATTGGTGCAGGACTGACAAGATTTGGATGTTTTCCTACTAGTCTCCTGGGGGACATTTGAAATTCATGTTATTTCTCTGTGCTTCTGTTTCCCCAAATGAAAATTAAAGGAATAGTTCATACTCCTGTGCATTGATCTGTGGATACAAAGTGCAACATCAGAACAAGTTATTAATAGCTTATTTGCAGCAAATAAATGGGCCAAATTTGATAAATATATTATTAACATGATTTTTCATCCAACTTTAAAACATTATATGTGAGATGGCAGACTGCGTATATTGTTGAGGTAATCACCAGCGTCTCCAAAAGATGTAAGCAAATAAATTGTTTACTAAAAGATAAAGAAACTACCATTTTTTGTTCATACACTGTAAAGCTGCTAGCAATATATTCTCATTTAAGCCTTCCAAATGCTTTCAGGTTGTTTTTTTCCTGTCAGATTGAACACAATGAATCTGAATGAGAAACCTAGCTTTACTTCAGTCAAAATTAGCCTGGTTTCAAAACTATTTCTTCCTCCTCTTCTAGATGGTGACAAGGCTGATATTTCTGCCAATATTTATCCAGATATAAACATCATTGCTGGAGCACTGAAGTTATACTTCAGAGACTTACCAATTCCTGTGATCACCTATGATACCTATTCCAAGTTCATAGAGGCAGCAAGTAAGTATTGCATAGTAATTTATACCACTCTTTAATTATGTTTCCCATCTTTAAAGCTGTCCACATTAAAGGAAAAGAAAAGACAGAATAAATTTGAAGCAAGAGTGTTGTTCTGTTTATTCGTTCTCTGCTGTATCCTTCTTTTACATGAAACTTTTGCTTGGCTGTTAATCAGATGCATGCAGGTTAAAAAAAAAAAAAAAAAAAAAACAGAAGTAAACATAGGAGATCAGAATAACTGACTAGTTTCAGAAAGTGTGGTTTCAGCATCAGTCAGTGAAGCTACGACATGCCATGAGATGGGGTTTTGAATTAGAATCACTTGCTCTTTTCTTGTAAATGCCCAAACTCTGTGCCAAGAGGCACAGTGTCCAGTGCCATTGCAAGGACTGCATCTGGGAGGATCCCAGCACTGGTGTCATAGCCACAGCGCTGGCTGCCAGACCCATGCAAAACTGGGTGACAGGTGAGGGATGAAGGTTGAATGAACAGTGTAAGTCTTGAGAGTGCATCCCATTTTCCCCATCTCCATATCCTGGCCTCCTCTGGCAACAAATCTGCACTGCAGACAAGCACATCCCCTCCTTCAGCCAGTGAGGGATCAGAGCTATGAGACACCCCACAAAGCACATCCACTCCACAGTTCAGGTCCATCCAATGCTCATTAAGTCCTACAGCATCTAACCTGTGTTCTGATGGGAGGCACATACAGTTACCCCCATCAAGAGCTGACAGGCCACAGGGGAGAGGAGGACAGCAGCATTTGTTGCCACAATGTTGGCAGTGAGAGATGAGATTTGCCTGAAATTCTGCTCTCCAGGGCACAGCCTTCCACGTAATGATAATCCCCAGTGAAAACTCACCATAAGGATTGCATCAAAATCAGATTATTAGCAAAAATGTCAGAGACTTGAGGTATCTAAGAAGTGACATACTTTCTTCTTTAAAAAGTATCCTTGGTAATTTTGTAATGGCACCCAGTATATCAACTAGCAGCAGGAAGAGTGGTCTACCTGTGTGACTGTGCTGCCTTCCCTTCCACTCCGTCTTACCCCACCTTGCATTCCCCTTCCAACCACAGATACCTCTCTCCTGCACTCTCCCCTTCCTCCTTGGCAGAGAAATTATTCTTGCTTGTCACTTGTTCTATAAAGAACATGCCCAGAGGAAGCAGTTCCTATCATGTTGATACATCAATCTCTTAAAAGCAGGACAGAGACATTCTTAATCTTCTCAAAGTTAGGGCTCCTGGTGCCACTTATATGAAAAGTCACACGGCAAATATAACCCTGACTCAGTTCACAGTTTAGGAATCTATACTTCTCATGCAAAATAGATGTAAATCCTGCTCACATCTTCAGAGAGATTGACAAACAGTTTTAAGTGATCACTGATGCTCTCTGATCACTGATACCTACATACTTAAGTCTGTTCAGAAATGTTTGTTTAGGTAATTCGGTGCCATTTCAGTCTCTAGCTCAACTTACATATTCAGGCATAATCTCTAGAAGCATCTATCCACACTCGCATCTGGTTTTGAAGGCTAATGGATGTAATCTTATGTAAGATTTTAAGAGTCAGTCAGTTCTGTGCAGAGTATTATGAAGCACTTAACAAAGCCTGGATAGTGTACCTGTACAGGCCTGTAGATAGAGCTACAGACCATAGAGGCAACTATTTAGTGGTCTTTGTTGCTGATTTCTTTGTAAAGCCACTTGTTTTTGAGGATACAGCAGTTGCTGATAAGCTCTGTGTTTGGGAGTTTAATGTTTACCCCTCCAAGCACAGTCAATGGCTTGTAAATGACTCTATAATAACAAGTTAGCTTCCCGAATTATTGCTGTTTACAAATGGAAAGCTCTATTGACATTAATCCTATTTGCTGTTTTTACAGAAATCTCCAATCCTGATGAGCGACTAGAAGCAATACATGAAGTGTTGATGTTACTCCCTGCTGCTCACTATGAGACACTCAGATACCTAATGATTCATCTCAAAAAGTGAGTTAATTGGCATGCAGGATAATTCTTGAAGAGCTTAACAATTTTCTGCTTTGGAAGAGAGATATTAACGAAAGTACCAATACAGTTTCCATTAGGGCACTGCCACGAAAACGATAATGTTACAAATAAGCAGACAAGCTATGTTTCTCTAAATGTATATTAGCTATGCACATAGAGAGCATAGATTGTTTTGCTGGCAGGTCATTGCAAACCTTTGAAGCGTTAATTGAGTTCTGTCATGCTTCTCTGAGGCAGATAATATCTGAAAAATTCCGGAGTGGTAGGTACTTCAGAGATGTACTAGATGTGCTGCAGTAAGTCACTTGATCATGCTTTGCTTCTGCCTTCCCTTACCTCCCAGCTTGTTCTCTTGAACAATAACCCTAAAAGGAAAGAGATGTCTCTCACGAGTTATTTCCTCACATCCAAGTTAAGCCAAGAATCATGCGAGGCCTATTTTTATATAACTAGCAAAAGCAATACAGGCCCTTACCAGTTATCTCTTTTGGTGTTAAACATACTCTGCCTCATTTGCTTTCCAAAGCTTCTTTAGGAGTACATATGTAAGGCTTCATAAGGCATACAAAATTTTCAGAAGCGCCTACATTTCATTTTTGAAAGTGACTTGGGTGTATACTGCTTAGTTTTCCACGTTTTCGGCTAGGTACCTAGGAAAATTATGAGTGATCCAAAGAGAGGGCCTCACTTTCACTAATTTCAAGCAAAATTGTTTTCCAAAGCTATGCTAACTCCACTTTGCTACCCTGGGTATTTACATGCCTCAGGAAGTCTTTGAAGTTTTTAAAAACTGAGGCTGAGTAAAGACTGTCACTGGCATCTCAAAGCAGGCCTTCATTTAAGGATGTATTGCCCAAGATGTCCTTCGTCTCTGGTTAAAGATTATGGTCCTACTTGGAAACAACAGAAAAGAGGCTAAGGGAGGAACAAAATCACTCACCTTTTATACAACAATTCTTTGATGTCTTCTTAATTGTCCCACCACTTGAAACACAATTGAAAATTCTGAGTATTTTCTGGGTTGGGTCTGCAGTATTCAGCACTATTAATGCAGAATCTAAAAAAGAAAAAGACCTCAACTCATGCAAAATTGCATCAGAGAGCTTCTGCGAAGAGCGTGACATGCTCAGTCAGGCTCTCATTATGCAGAGACTTTTCCTCATTTTGAATTGGCTGAGGTCATTACAAATGAGTGATTTTTCTTTTCAGTGAGACATTACCTGGGTGTGCAGGAGCTTCTTCAGACTCTGCAGAAATGATATGTGCAAATACCCACCTTTTTCTGGGTTTTAAGAAGGCCCATGGAGGCTGTAGACAAGTGACTTGCATACAGAATCAGTACTTCCATGCCCTGGCAGCAAATTTTTAAGAGACAAGTATTGACTTGCTTTCCTTCTTTTTCATGAACTGCAGTACAGGCTGTGGTTCAGCTGTTGAGCTGAACTACTGATGAGAAAAAAATAGTCCAAACAGCTGATTAAGCTTTCTCTCTCATGTACCTGCAAGTCACACAATTAAATTCCTCTCCCTTCCCAAATCGTAGCTTTCAGCATCTGCATGGAAATCAAGTGCATGTCAGTTCCTATGGAGAACCTGTTGGAAAGATGCAAATGTGAAAGAGGGAAGGATAGTTTCAGGCTGTGCTGTTTTGTGGATTAAACGTAGAGTCCCAACTCCAGCCCCATAGGGCTCTTCCTGCATGGAGAAAACGTTCTGGTGTAAAGGAGTCTATGTGAAGACTGCAGGATCACAGCCTTGACACCAGCACTGTTTCTCAACAAGAAAAAAGCTGCAGAGTTGTTAAAAGCGCAGGAAAATCCAGCAAAAGACAATGTCAGCAAACAAAAATGAGTTTGTCAGTCAATTAACTGCTTTTTTCAGTTATCTTTCTGATAACTTTTTGCTCAAACTTGGTGGAAATACAACAGCATGAGCAGTCCCCCCTGTGGTGAAATATATACAACTCAATCCATGTTGACTGCAGTGAAGCTGAGAATCTTCTCTGCGTTCACCCCAGGCCATGCAGCAAGCTCCACACTCCGCACAGGAGTGCTAGTAAGATGTATGTGGCACTGCACGTCTGTTCAACATCTGTGCTGCATACATCCACAGATGGAAGGCAGAATGCACTTGCGCAGAGGCGGCTTGTGCTAGGCAGGCTTGGTTAGTCTTTTCTCTTTACAAAGCATAATATACCTGTAGAAGATGAGGACATGAGTATGGGGCACTAATGGACTTCTGTCCTGAAAGCAAAGAGGAACACTGTTTTCCTGTGACAGCCACTCTTTGCAGAGAACCAATAGTAGAAGCAAAACCTAGTCACGTAAGGATCTTGCAAAAACCAGATTACTTCTGATTTCAGCATCTCTGTGCTCCCCTGAAGGCATGAGTGAATCCATTGCAAGCTGGGAATTCCCATGGCCAGGGGCAGTCTTAACTGTTGCCAGGAGAGCTGGCTCCAAAGCCAGATGTACTCCACCCTCACAGAGGAGTTGTGCGTGGAGGAGATATGAAGCCTCACCCGTGCTGTACTGTAAGGCAGCAAGCACCTGGTCCATGAGGGACTGTGACCAATCACAGGACCATGGCTGTATCTACACTGCAGTGCAAGAGCACTCTCAGGACCAAACAAGTGCCAAAGTCTTGCTGGGTGCTGTGGTGCGGTATCAGAGGTTACCGGGTCAGGATATCCGTGACCTCCTCCCCACCCAGAGGGATGAGAGAGGGTTATAAATGAGGCCAAGACATACATGTGGTGTTCACCTCTCAGGGGTAAATCAAAGATGACCCTTTGCCATGCTCAAAAATTATTACCAAGACCAATGTCTCGGTAATACGGAACGCAGACCCTTACACTGGGACAACACTGATGTGGTCCAGCTCTATGATGTGGAGGAAAACCTTGAGCACACCTTGCATTTTCCAACAGGCCTGACTGACTTTCCAGACTTCTCTGCAGTTTGGCCAGTCCTCAGTGGTCTTTATTTGCTCTAGCCACACATAGTCTACCTATTCGTTTATTTACATTATATGACCCATGTCAGGGAACAACAGCTTGGGCTCCTTTCTAGAGGTGCCTCTGTTGTCTGTCAAGGACAGATGGCACTTGTAGCAGCGAGACTTTAGCAAGCTGTCTCTCCAGGCTGCTCCAGGATTCAGCCTACTCCAAAAGTATAACAAGTAATCAGACTCACTCAGCTGTTGCTTGGCCTGAGGCAGACAGCAAGGCAAAAACGTGTGAAGGGCTGGGTTCCTGCAGGCTGGAAGCATGTCTGGGAGCATGGGGGGTCATTGGTAATCAAAAGAAAATCTGGGTTTGTATTTGGGAAGCAATCCCACACCTCCAGTGTGATGCACACCGAGCACAGCGCGCCAGGGAACTGGAGTTACTGTAGCGCAGGGGACTGCTCCTTACATCATCATTTAATTCATGATTATGCTTTTCAGAAAAGCACTTGCCACTGATTCTTAGGCCCTAACAGAGAGCCACATGGATAAAACACTGAGTAGTCGCATGAGGGGTGTTTAAAAACACTGGAAATCACAGGCCCACCATAGTTGCATTGTACTTGCTGTGGAAACAGTTACTGTATTGAACGAAAGTGAAAACTTACTGAAAAATTTTAATTTTTACTACCAATGTTTGATGTGAAACGGAACTACAGATTGCAGTGCAGATATTCTTTTGTTCTGGGAAGTAAACAACTACTTTCTTTTTTTTTTTTTGCCCTTTTTAAATTTTTTTTCTTTTTTCTATTTTAGGGTTACCTTGCATGAAAAGGAGAATTTTATGAATGCTGAAAACCTGGGAATAGTGTTTGGGCCTACTTTAATGAGACCTCCAGAGGACAGTACCCTTGCTACGCTGAATGACATGCGGTACCAGAAGTTAATTGTGCAGATTTTAATAGAAAATGAAGATGTTCTCTTTTAGACAACGAGAGGCATGTCTTCAAAGCCATTTGTTTTAAAATAATTAGTTTCAAGGAAAAACAACACTTCTTTAAATTTTTTTAAACATAAAGGAGACATTCCTTGACTGCACTTCAATTTCTGCAAAGTTGCAGATGGATGCCAAAATGTTTAGGGAAAGCCTATGTCTCATAGACATACGACTCTTTGTAGAAGGGAAAAAAAAGGTCAGAAAAAATCCTCTTACCTTGTATGTTTTGCCTTGCCTCAGATGTATATTTGTTTTGAGAAGTTTCAAACAATTTTATTGTTAACTTATTGAGAAACACAAAACGTATTTTAATATGGCTAGAGAAGCAAAAAGGTACTTAATCAGTGTTACTTGTATACGCCTATACTTTCCCCTCTCCATGAGACATAATTATATATGTCAATTGTGAAACAGAACCTATATTATAAAGATATTTTTACTTTACCTAGCTGAAAGAATGGCATTTTATTTTAGCAAACTATAAATCAATGCGGTGCATTGATTATTTTCCACGTAATTCTTTCCTGCATTTTTGCTATGATATATTGAAAACAATTACCACTAATGCAGTATTATCCTGACATACCTCTTACATCACAACTGTTTCAAAGAAGAATTCTTTTCTTGTGTGTATTCCAGCTTTCCATAGGTTTCTTTGCATTTAGGCACTAGCATCCTAAGATTGTACACTTTTAGCCATTTGCTATTTCCCAAAATATATAGTATTTTCTCTTCTTTTTTGTTTGATTTTTTGTTTTGTTGGGTTTTTTTACACTCATGTAAAATATGGTATTGAGATTTTTTCAAAAGTCCTGGTGATAGTATTAGTTTCACATGCCAGATTTTTCTGGGATTACAGTAATATGTAAATTAAGTGATGCTGGGACACTGGATATTTTCTGGCCTTGTTGAAAAGTTAGCACTTTTTTGGGTTAATTATGAAGGATTTGGTTTTTCTGTAAAAATGAGTTATGTTTTGTCATGTTTCTGTATTTATAAACGTACAGTAAATCTGCTAAAAATGTGGCTATTTATCTTGAATGTGTTTCCTGATGGTTTGTTTAAAAAAAAAAAAAGAAAGAAAGAACGAATGTGTAGGAAATGTGGGAGTTGGTAATTTTAATTATTACCAAATTTTAATATTTTTCTCCCCTCACAACCATTGACCTACAGAATTCATAGTCTAACTGCAACTTATTCCTAATGTTAGAACTGTTTCTCAGCATGAGGTGTTTCTGCAAGCATAGAAAATCAACATACTTTACTACCAAACTCAATTTTCAAAACAAAACAAAAAAATCTAATAATCCCTCATCTTGATTGTGTCATATGCTTAGTAACTCAGTGATGCAATTTCCTGAATTATTTCAGGGAGCACATGTTTCTATTCAAATTGAAAAATATGTGTAACTACAATAATGAAAGGAGTTGGAGAGTATAACTGTAAATTTGTTGTCTTCTAGAGAAATAACTAAGGGCTAGATAGATTAACCCAGATTGCAGAGCAAATGCTAAATAGTCTGAGTTCCCAATACTTCCATAGATCCTCCTGCCTTGTACAGGACTATTTGTTGTAGGTTATGTACTACTTAATACTGTCATAAAAATGATCTGGAAATGGTTTTATTTTGTGAAGTGAAATATGCTTTGTAATTTATGATAGTGTAAATGGAAGGAAAAATCCCATTAAATGTGTTGAAGAGTTCTGGTGTCTGTCACTCTGACCACATGGCAAGCTGCCAAATGAAAATCCGTTGCTAATTACCAGCCTGACACTGCTGGAAACTTTCCTATTTGGAAAACTTAGAACACTTTTACTGAATGTCAGCAGTTTCAGGTTGGCACTTAGGTGCCCAAACCACAACAGCCAAGCCTATGTACACCTCTATTTTCTGCGACCACCCTGAACTACCTCTGTGTAAAACCTCGAGCAAGGAACAAATCACAGAATGAATCCAGTCAATATCCAAGAATCAATGCCATCAGAACACTTTTCCACTCTCTTGAATACAGACATTTGACAAATAATTATTTTCTTTTTTTCCTTCTGGTCAGTTCAGTAGTGAGTGCTTTCTTTTTTAAGGCAGGAACAGTATTTTAGTACCCTTTTTTTTTACTTTTGTAGGAAAACAAGCAAGCCATTCTCCTTCTTCCTTTCCCTTTACCATGAGCATACTGGTAGCTTTGACACATCTCACAGTCTGAAGTCTTCAACACATGTCCTATCCTAAGGATTTGATGGGCAATGTGTTTAGAAATACCCATGTTTAATGTCTTTGGAGAGCAGAAATTTCTAATCTGCTGGACAGAGAGAAGAGTATGATTCTGCATCTTAAAACACAAATATTTAATTAATGTTCGTGTTTGTTTGAAGTTCTGGGGTTTAAACCCCCACCCCTGAATGAGGAGATCACCACCAGGTGCCCCCACCTTCCACATTAACTTTGAGGTGGGGGAAAAAGCCATCTCTGTAAGAACTGACCCTGCTTGCAATGGGCTTGTCTACACAGTGCATGTGTTGTGTGGGGATTCTGGCTATTGAAAGGGCTCCCTGACTCTTCACAGCAAGTAGAGTTCCCAGTAATGGCAAGATAAGATTGAGAAAGGATGGGGAATTATGAGCCTTTCTCCTGGCCATTACTGTATGTTTGGAATTGGACAGATTGCCTAGGTCCTTCCTTCCCCCGTGGCATGGTTCTGCAACTGACTCGCTCCCTTCTTTGCTATGTTATGTTGTGAGTGAATACATTGGTCTATTAATTCCTCCAGTGGTGGGCCACCTTGGATCTCTTGCTTATGATCTAAGACCAGAGGGAGGGATCTGGCTCATGTTTTGCCTGTTAATGATAATATCCTTCCTAGTCTGCAAAAGGTTGTCTTGGCTGATTAACTGATGACCAGCATCCTTGGGGGCAAACTGAGCATGGAGGTAAAAGGACCCTGTCCCCAGGCTTACTGTGGCCATTACTGCTCCGCTGGGGGCTGAGCAGTACCTCTGAGATCTGATTGTCTCTGTTCCAGATTTGCCATTCAAGGATATGAAAAAACAGATCTTCCTCTGCAAAACTGACTGCTGAAACAGAAGAAAAAGCATATTTATCTTTAATGGAAGCCTATACTCCAGTACACAGAGAAAAAATGGGTCTGATTGGATTACACCAGATCCTTCCCTTTGCTTCAAATTATTCCGTAAGAGTGCAGTAACTTGTGTAATATGAGGCGCTACTAGAGAGTAGTAAGAATCATTTGAAAGATGATCCAGGAGGCTGGTTTTGAGCAGAGTAACTTCCCCTCTAGGTCATTTCATCTTGAGTGGAACGCAAGTCTGCACCCCTGGAAGCAGGTGACATACTACTGGAACCTGTCTGCACCCAGATGTTAGGCAGGAACCTTGTTCCCCTCCAGCTACAGGAGAAGACCTTTGCTGGAGCACTGCCTGTGCAGCAGCAGTTTCCTACTGCAGCCATCCACCTGTGATTCCCATCTGCCATTCAGATAGCCCCATCTTCTGGCGTGATGGGTGCAGCTCTGCACCCCCTTACAGCTGGTCCTTGGAGCTGCCGGGGTGAGATGTTTGCCTCCCGTAAAGCAGATGTGTCTTAGCTGTGATTCGTAAAACATTACATGAAGTTAATGGTTTGTAAGGTAGTAACTTTCCTAAGTGCTGTGGAACAGCTGAAATCTCTTCTTTATACCTCTGCCTTTGCAAGACTCATTGCTGTAAGTTTTCAATACTTTGTAAATTACAGTCAAATTTAGGATACAGGAGGGAAGGAGGGGTTGCAAGTGTAGTGTTGGGCAAAGCACTGGTCTTAGGGAGATCTTGGAGAGGTGCTGGTAGTGCCCAGGGTAATAAATAGCTGGGCTGAAGGAAGACTTATAGTTATGTTGCAAGGAGCTGAAAGCAAAGGTAGGTACCGAGAGCACTCTGCAGAGCACATGGAGCACTGTGTCTTTTATAGTAAGCTCAAACACTGCACAGCGCAGATATGTACAAATGAGGCACTGTGAGGTGATTAACTGTGTTTGCACAGGGCCCTGCCTGGACTCACCTGTCCACAGGGAGAGCGTTTTCCAAAGCCAGCTAGGCTGCTGTTCTCTCCCCTCTGTCCCACCTGGAGATGGAGACAGCCAGCAGCCTCTTCTGTTCTACCTTCAGCTGCTGCCAGTGTCACACTCCCCCAAGCAGAGTACAGACAGGGCACAGGCAGCCTGCTCCCCTCGTCCTGCTAACGGCAGGGTAGCTGCTGCCCTGATATCTGAAAAGATACCAGAGAGGAGAGAAAAGGAGATGGGGCTTGGAGGAAGGCTCACAGAAGGGTCCACAAGTAGACTCTTCTGCAGCTGCTCAAGTTCCCCAACACAGCAGCAGCTGGAGAGGCTACAACGTTTCCCTCAATGCTGCATTCTCCCCAAACCTTGCTCAAAGGGCAGAAGCTGCAGGATCCTATCTGGCCACCTTCTTATTTCTTTATTGACAGGTATAGAGTCAAAGACCGCAGCAAAGGGAGGAAAAGATTCGAGCACCACTAGACCCCCCTGCCAATAACCAGGAACTGATAAAAACTCCAAGCAGGAAGGTAATTCACAAACACACAAAGAGAAGAATGCTATCTAACTGGCTCTTCAAAGCAGAGTTGTAGTGCTATATCCCCTATGTCTATCTAAAAGGGAATGAAGAGACTATAGAGCTCCTGCAGATAAGAGTGAGAGCATCAATACATCTTCTGTTCTTTGGCTGTAGAGATTAATTCCTTGATTAAAGGTCATAGTTAAGATTCAGAAATCTGAACCTTAGGGAACTACAAGTATTCCAGAATGCTCTAGGTCGTGCAGATTTAGGACATCAGTGGGTGTAAAAAGGGGAACACTTTATTTACATTACCTTTCTATGAAGGCAAAGTATTCTGGATATAATTACGCTGATGCTACACCTAGAGACAGGATTGGGAGTTGTCCTGGTTCCGTGTAAGAAGGGGTTCTTATTCTAAAGAATAAGACTACCTGTCAACAGC
>NW_008630079.1:27432-38998 GCF_000691845.1 Merops nubicus | reverse complement strand
TTTTGTTTTGTTTTGTTTTGTTTGAATGTTATGATAAATAAAATGTATTTTTCAGTAAAAGACACACTGCAAGTGAGCCTGCAGTTCCCTGCTTGGTCGCATGTTTGCGAGGTTACCTTTGCTGTTGTGCAGAACAGGTGGTAACAGAGGCATTGCCTGCTTCAGCATGTACACAGTCACAGCAGAAAAGATTTCACTGGAGAGCAGATCCAAAACCCCACACTCGGAGTCTCCCCGAGTTTATCCCAGCGCGGTAAGTCTCTTTCTGAGCTGGTCTCACTGTTTCTTCTGCCCTCTTAGGACAAAGGGAAATTGGGACCATTGCTTCATTTGACTCTTTTTGATTACTCTTTTTCCCCACAGATATTTCTTAAATGAAAAAAGAACTCCCCAGCTTCAGTGCACTAACTTTGGTATATGGGCTTGTGTATCCAAAGAACTGCGTCTCTGTCTGTTGTAATGTGTTCAGAGAGAGCAACTGTTAGGGTGAATAACTTCTTCTGCTCATTCTTTATGTTATTTTCATTGTCTGATACTGTGATACAAACAGAAATAGGATTACTTTATTACTGGATAGCAGTATTGCTTGAATTATTGCTAGGAAGAATCTTTTGCTTCTTTCGTGTGCTCCTCCTCCTACCCTGATGGATATTGAGTAGCTTTCTGGTGATAAGTCAAATGTTTCAAAAAGTATGAGTCAAACACTGAAAATAAGAGAATGGCCTTGAAAACTGAACAGTTAATTTTGCAGATTAAAAGAACACTTCATTTTCCATTTTCAGTAGGTATGGGGCCATTATAGGTCATTATAATGACCGACCTTTTAATCATGTGCCCTAGATGCTTAAAGGAAAAGAGATTCCCACCTCAGTATTTATCTGTAAGTAGTACAATATGAAGAATCTACTGTAAATTTGTCATATCATTCCAAGACTTGGCTTCCTACCTTGCTGGAAGCACATGTTTACTGGTAAAATGGTGTTTTGGTGTTTGTGACGTTCTGTCTGTCTCTTTTTGTATTCTTTGAAATTGGTACCTCAGCGCTGCATTTAGGATAGATGTCATTGAGGGCTTCACTGCCAAGGTGTAGCTAGTGATTCCTATACAGAGATACAAATGGATTAATTGGCAGATGCAAAAGACTTAAGAGTGGAATGAGAATAGATGTTGAAAGAAAGAACTGGGGAAGGGGAGAATACACTGGGCAGAGTGCAGCCACACAAGCTTAGCTCAACAGGAGCAGGCTGGGTGACCACAGGAGATCGAAGGATGACCAAACCAGAAGGGAATTAACTGTGGGTGTGTAGAGTGGAGAGGAAGGCCTTAGATAACGTTGTTCAGACTAGAGTAGTCTGAAATTGAAAAGGGGCCTGGGATTGTGACAGGAAGATTTGGAAATTGCTTCTCTACTTTTCTCCAACAAGAGCTCCTGGAGCCTGATTTCAGTGCATCTCTAATGAGCTTTTCACAGCACTGCTAGTTTCTCATGATCAGTGGACATATTTCAAGCTGAAACCTTTACAAAAGAGAGGTCAAAAGTAGATGCCCTGAGACGCATGAACTCTAACCTTTCCCTAAGGGACCCAGGCTCGCAGCCAGTGTTTGTCCAAGAGCAATGTGCCTCATGCTACAAGAATCCACTGAAATAAAAGTGAGAGGGCTTCTTTTGATACCTTAAATTAAACTGAAAAGTCAGGTGAAGTATGTCTGGGATTTTTAATGATTGGTGTAGAAAACCTTCACAAGTTTCTAAATAGTCTTTAAACATCACTGGTAGGGATGAAGAGACCAAAAGATAGAAATGCAGCACTTTTTGTCAGAAGGAGTGTCAACAAAGCAAATTGAGAAGCAGATAATTTCCTGATGTCAGACCTAAGCAAGCTATCCAGGATAAAACAAAATACTGTAAAAAAAAAAAAAAAGTTAAAACTCCTATTTTAGAACTGTGGTCATCTTGGATTGTTGCTACTGAGAACAAGTAATCTGTTTGCCTAACCCAAACTGTATGCCTAGTCTGTCCAGCTGTTTTATTTTTGACATACCTATCATCTAGTTACCAAATTTGAACCTGATACTGCCAAATAGTGCCTGCCAGCCCAGCTCTGTCCCTGACCCGCTTTCGATTGACCTCTGCTGGACAAGGCACGCAGTTCACCTTGAAAATGTGGTTAAAAACCTTGCTCAGCCAGGAGTCTGTTTATTTTGCTATTTTTATCAAATCCTTCTGTGTTCTAAGGTACAATTGCAACATGCACTATATGGGCTGGTCACTCCTAAAATGTTTCCATACTTAAGGACTGCAGTTCCTTCTGTGCTGCGTAGCCACACAAGTTCTCTACCAGATGCTCTCAAGAAGTCAGAGCTGACTTCCCAAGTAACATGTATTCACTGGAAATCTGGACTAAGTATTTTAGAACTTGTTGTATGTGTGTTAACCTTAGCACCTTCCATCAAGTATCAACTGAATAAAAGTAAAATAACTACAATTATTTTGCTCCCACTTACAAAGGGAAAGGAAGCATCATTGCAGGCTGTTCTGGGGTTATGCTGATTTACACTAGTGCAGCTCAGGTTGGTATCCATTATTGGTAGGAAAGAATGCATTTTACCACAGTTACTTATGGTCAAGTGTTACAAAAATAATGTTTCATCCCCACATCTGCTAACTTGCATTTCACTGATGGCTTAATTCATAACCTCAGGAGGAGCTCTGCATTCCAAACCATCGAGCTTTACGTCTCCCTGTGCTTCCTGCGCCAGAATATGTTTAGGAGTGGAGTGAGAGACCGAATCCTAGAGTTTGAATATGTTTTGAAGAGTATATAAAAAATACTCTTTAAAAATTAGCACTCCTTGAAAATTTAAGGGGAAAGTTTCAAAATCTATTTTTGCAAGTGGGTTGCTTTTTGGACTTAGATGGATTGTCATTGCATTGTTCTTCCTGTGGCTTTCAGTCAGAAAGGACTGAGCATTTCTTTGCTTCTTTAAACTTCAGGTATGAATGATTGTTTAATTGCTACTAATGCTGATTATTTAAAAGTACATATCAGAGCCATTATTAAAGATGTATGTTGCATATTTGTGATTAACCCCCACTGATTTGATAAACACTAGTAGTGTTTGCTTTGGTTGTAACCCTAAGTGTATTTTCACTTCAATTGCAGGCTTAAGCAATGTATTAATTTCACCTTATTTTTAGAAGATTGTTGGTTTTGTTGTTTCTGTAGCTATGGAGCCCACACAAGGAAGCCACGGCCTTCCATTACCCAGCTGTTGGACTAAACCCCTTCTGGAATCCCCATTATGTCCAGCTGTTAGGGTCAGATAGCTTCAGAAACAAGTGTATAGCTGCCTTACCAGGGGGTATCCACAAAGACACGTGTCACTTCTGAAAGAGCAATGTGTCCCTCAGAGGCTCTGTTTGGTTAAGTTTCAAGGGTCGTTGTCAAAGTTGTGGAAGCCCCAAAATTGCCACTACAGGCTGGTTGTCCTATTCTAGAAGACTGGTTTTCAGTAGTGCAGATGGGCACATGATTTTTCTCAACAAGCTGGGCCAGGTCTTGATGTACAAATAAAAAAGCAAAGGACACAAATCAACATCTATGGGAGGCTTGACATATTTATCTTAAACAGACCTCCACGTGTCACTTGAAAGAGGAGCACTCCTGGTGTTGCTGGCCAAGGACTTGGCAATAGCCGGGTTATCTTTTGGAATCAGAAAATATCCTACATTACACATTTTAAAAAGTGAACACCAATGTTGTAGTATTTTGTGTGTGCCAAAGGGCCCTGTTTTACAGGCACACACTCAGAAGATTTGAGAGGGGGTAAGCCTTGCGGTGGATTTGCTGATAGCAGATTCAGATCATACAGTTACAAATTGTATTATCTAGAACTTAATAATTCTGATTTTGGGTTGTGAACTCTGAAGTGCTGAGGTCTAAACCCCAAGCCCTGAACCAAGGTTGGTATATGGATGATGCCCACAACCAGACAGGAGAAACCTTCCTCTTGGTTTTCTCTCAAGGCCTGGCCAACCTTGGGTGAAGATCAATAAGGAAATCCCCACCAGGTGCCCTGCCTTCAGCATTAACATCAGGTGTCCTGCCTCTAGAGTTAATAGTATAAGGGGGAATGTTTACCCATTAGGTAGGGTTTCCAGTGATTGGAAGGACCCTCTGACTGTCTATAGCAAGTAGCATTCCTAGTGATGGTGGGACAAGGCTGAGACCAGGACAGAATGAAGTTATGTATGTAATGATGCTTTTCCTTGGCAATTACTATATTATTGGAATTGGGCTGATGACTTGGTTTGTAACTTGGCTCACTCCTTTCTTTGCTACATTACATACTGTGAGTGAATACATTGATCTGTTTGTTCCTCCTGCTGTTAGCCACCTCCTATATTTCCTATATTCTTTGGAGTGGGATGGTGAAGTCTTTGTTGTATGTATCCTGCTAATGGCAATATCCTCCCTACTGGGGCAATCTGCAAAAGAGAAGTCATGGGTGAGCCTGACAGACTGTCAATGCAAATTGGGATGTGTGCTGAGGTCATCATCTGTTGATAACTCAGTTCTTTACAAATGAAGTAGTGATGATAGCTATTTCTTTGTGCCACTCTTTGTCTGTCTTTGATGTTTAGGGTGTCAGATCACCATAGAAGAAGGCTGCTTCTTTCTAGGTGTGTGAGGACTTATATCTGATTTTATTTCTGTTCTATGTGACACATGTAGCAAGTAGTAACAACAAATGTAAGAGCTTGTTTTCAGTTTCAGTTCCTAAAACAGTACAGAAGGTATCAAATGGTGTCTACAAAAAAAGAGGGTGCAGACTTTGAGCATGGCTATTGAGGGGAAGAGGCAGCTTTGTGGGAGCCTGGCTGAAAGCAGAAAGACTGTGTTTGAGGAGAAGGGGGAGAGGTTTAGAAGGGAGGAAGGAGAAAGTGCCCCTCGTTGAGGGAGGAAGCATGCCTGAGGATAGGGTGCTGCACAACATCTTCAGCAGAGGAGCGAAACAGGGCATTCAAGGCTGAGGAGCAGGAGAAGGTTTGCTGGCAGTGCTGGCATTTTACAGGGTGATCTCACTGCTAGCAGTGTCAGTGTCACTGGCCTTAACTGATGTCTTGTTAGTGTTGACACTGAAGAGGGATGTCTGGGTCCTACCTCTCCCCTGGACAGGCATCTCCAGCACATGGTGCCTCCAGCTTGGCTACACAGTCCCCTGGACGTACCTCCATCTCCTGACTAGAGGGGGAGCCCAGGACAAGTGGGTGTCCAACTTAATTCACAACCACATAGGCAGTAATAATGTCAAATGGTTCCTCTTGCCCCTATCAACGCCGTTCCTTTCCCAATCCAGAAAGTAATGGACAAAAATGAGGACTGAAAACAAAACAATTTTTTACACTGTATTTTATCTGTTTTATTTATGCTTTGACTGGAATTGTGTCAGCATTTTCCAGAAACACAACAAGCAGATGGCTTCATCCCATTGATAGTTTGATTTTTGCAGATTTCTGCACTCTTGTTTTTTTACAACACAAAAGAATTTGGAATTTATTTTATTCTTTAATACTTTTTTTTCATGACAATTGATGAATTTTTTCTGCCTGTTTGTTGTTGTATTATTATTATTGAAAAAAAATTGCTCCTGGCTTTTTATTTTACTATTTTTGTGACCAGCACTCACCCACCTTGTCCTATAAAAATTAAATAAGATGGATTATATCAGAGATCAGCTGAGCTGGGATGAGGTGTATTCTTTCTTAATCTGCAATACTGTTGTAAAATGTGGGGGGTTTATGCAGTTCCTACGAAGATGCTTGAACAAGTGAAAAGGTGTAAGTCAGTCTAATTGGAGGACTTGTATGAGTAGTGATTACTTTTTTGCATTGAAATATGAGCCTCACTTACCTAGAAGAAAATGTTCTGGCTTTGCTAGACTGTGCATTCAACATTGATTTCTTTCAGGACCTTTTCCTTCATCATAGTTCAGAATTGCCTTAGAGGGTGTTCATTTTTGGAAATACACTTGCCTCGATTGCACACAGGGACATGAATTTTTGGGAGGCAATCCTGAAGAGCAATCAGTGTTAGCTGAATGTTGTTTCTGGTGATAACTACAGAAGTTATACCATAGAGTTCAAGGGGAACAGAATTAAGGCAACCGTGAGTACTCCTGGAGACGTACCCCCCATATTTTTAATCAATTGTATTTAACTGTAGAAGCTAATAAAAAAACCCCAAAAGATAAATAATAATAATAATCAAGCTCTGACTGCTTTAAAAAAGGGAAAATACTTTAAAATGATGTAAAATAAAACCTGTGGGTTTTTGTAAACAGGCAATACTGAGTAAGCAGGAATTCATGGTTGCATTTAGACGTTGTACTTGAGTATTTGAATGAGGATTGGTCATAGGCCTAAAACACCTAAATACTTTAAAAATATATTCATAAATAATCATTCTTCATACATCATAATTGTTCTTGCTGCATGTCAAAACATGGACTTCCATATTCCCCAAGAAAGAAAAATAAGGGACTATTTTTGCTTTTGGCACAAAAAAGTAAAAATAAAGAACTAGCACCACCCCTAAGGAAGTGCATGGTGTACTACCAAATTGGTCTTTATTTGCCTTAGCTTCTTTTTTACAAAAGTCTTAAATATAGGTTAGTATGTAAACACTGTGCACGCACTCGGAGCTTGATCCTGGCCTGCTGCAATCAATGGCAAATTTCCCATGAGCTGCAGCAGTGCAAGATCAAGCTCCAGGTTAGGATGGTACCTACAAGCCTAAGTCATTGAGGGAACCATGGATTTAGGAAAGCAGAAGCTCAGGTGCTCGTTTCAAAACCAGTTGCTGGAGGAATCGGACTTGGCGCTGAAAACTTCCCTGCACATGTTGGAGTTCTCTTGATGGAGGGGGTATTCGTTACCTGCCAGCAGTCCCACTTTCCCTCTCCTTGCAGTGTACCGCCTGCCAGAGGGCAGACTCTCATACTTGGTCACGTAACGCCTGCAAAGACACAGCATGGAGGGCTGGCGTTAGCAGACCGGCACAAGACCCGTACCCTGTAGGTGAGGCTAGAGATAAACACTTCACACACAGATGAAATGACACTTGCACAATGTGTAGGTATAAGCCGAGGATGGTTTTAGTATCTGCAGAATAACAGTTACTGTTTTCATAGGATTTCCTGGAGCTCTTCAAGGTCTTTAATTCCTCTCAGGCTTACCATCTTTTGTATCAGAAAAACCCGAATGGAAATCTGACACAGGCTCTGCAAATGTTACTGCCCTTAGGCCTTAGCAAATAGGGTTTAGGAGGGAGTAGCAAACCCAGCTTCACAAATGGCAATTACTACTCTGTGTCTACTGGAAAGCATCTTTTTTTACCTTTCTGTGTAGCTGTTCAGCTTTCAGGAAAGTTGGTGCCTTAATTAGAATCATAGAATCCTTTAGGTTGGAAGTGACCTCCAAGATCATCAAGTCCAACCATTGAGCCATTAGGGCTCTAAAGGCCTCTGCTAAAACAGATCAGAATCTGTCAGGGTTGGAAGGGGCCACAAGGATCACCCAGTTCCAGCCCCTCTGCCATGAGCAGGGACACGGTTGCAAGAGCTTAACACACTAGGTAGTTTTGTTGACACTAGTAAATAGCAGATGAAGAAAACTTTCCACTTCAGCTAGTTGGTGGCTATGCTCTTCCTCTCTGCACAGCGTAACAGATCTACTGCTGGCAGAGTGTCAGGTCGCCATCAGAACTGCTCGTACATGAGGGGACCGGTGTCCTGCCACTTCAGTTAGTTTACTTGCTAAAAACAAATTTGAAAATTGGACTAAAGTCTGTATTCAGAGAAAATTGTGATCTTCTCAAAGGCCTTTTTTGACTCTCAGGAGTGAGGGAAAGGGAAGAATGGGCTAGCAGAGAGGTTGGTGTGTTTAACAGCCTGTACTGCCCCTGATTGTATTAAGCTGAAATTTGGCCTCTGTTGTTAGTCTCTCATGGCTGTGAACACCAGGAGTTCCAGATGCAGCAGCTGGCTGGAAGGATGCCTCAGAAATGGTGCATTTTTAGTTCTTACCTGAACGGAGACTCGACTCTGTCCATCTGGATACAGACTAAAAATGGGTACTGTGAAAACTGCACCGTGGAGATGAAGTCAAATGTGGTTTCTGCTTCCAAAGTGGTTTCCATACCAGTTTTTATAAAGAAGGAATCCACCTCGGTGTTACCAGCTACAAATGCAGCTACCCTGCAAATAAATTCAAGTGTTACAATGAATTCCAAACACACTAAGAAAGAGGAAGTTAATTGCAAATAGTCCTACCATCCATATATAAAAACTGCCTTCAAAAGAGCCTGTTCCTCAGGTAAAGGTATATGAGTTCAGATGAGACTAGTGGGAACTGGTATATTCCAGGTGGAAAGGAAAAGATAATTACAACTGCACATAACTGTTATATATTTTTAAGTCATCTGCAAGGTCTCTAAATTTAAATTCTTTTCATAGGGAATGCCAAGGCTCAGGAGCCTCAGATGTCTACAGTTATAGTGTTTGCTAGGAGTATCTCACCGGCTCTTGACGTTGGTTTTGGATTCTCTGTACCACAGGCTGAACTCCATCCCTCCTGAGATGTCAATGGCCAGGCCACCCAGGAACTCTGCACTGGCCCTCGGCCCGGACTGCAGCTGCATCTCCTGGAGATATCAGAAAGCAAAAGTAACTCCCCTGGCACCACCTCAGGCCCCAGTGGTTTCCTTACTCCCTTCTGTACTGCGATCATGGCACTTGTCATTTTGCAGGAACAGAGAGGAATAGAGGGCTTTTCTGGAAGGGTCGACTGAACACCCCTGATGCACCTTGGTCCCTAGAAAATGGGATGAAGCTAAGGCGAGGTGCCTTGCATCATCCCCCTCTCCCCTACGTGCCAGCTGGCATAGTTTCTGCAAGGAGTATCGCTGCAAGGCATGTCACGTCCTCTGTCTGCAAGAGCTACCACACAGGCACCACAGAAGCTCTGCTGGGAGTCCAGCTAAACCAGATCAACCTCATTGCTGGAGCCCCAGCAATGGTGCAGTGCAGTGTGACTTCTTCAGCACAACCAAAGGCAGCCCCATACTGCAAGTAGGAAGCAAACTGCTAGAAGCAGTTGTGCAGTGTGTAGTGGCTCCAAACCCACCATACATCAGGAATTACAGCTTCTGTGGCTGGGTGGCCAAACCCATGGGCTAATGTGCCTTTCTTGCCACTGTAAATTTGCATTTGCTCCATCTTCCATCAGCCATCAAGTGTGCTCATGGCTTCTTGAAACCTCTGCGGCTGGGCTGGAAACACATCACGTGGAGTCCGTTTCGGAAGTGATAATGCTGCTCGGGGTCATGGCAGCTCATTACTTTTGATACACAGCCAAGATTTTAAGGGTCACTCGGCTTGGCAATCTAACTCGCTTTAGATAGTTGTCCTGCTTCCCTAAGAACTAGTGGATTAATTCACTGTGTTAGGAGAACCATTAATTTAGGAAAAGTTTGACTTGATCATGTCTCTTGTGTACAGGACACTTCCTCCTCTCTCTCAGCTGGTTTTCTCCCTGCTCTGGGGTTTCTGTGCCTGTGGTATTCTCAACACCTGTAATGCAGCAGGCATCTGTAGGACATTTAGAATACTCAATTTCCTCCTTTTTGAAGTCCAGGCACCTTAAAATTCTCTCTTCTCTTCTTAGCTATTCAGTAGCCCATCAGTTCCAGCTACTGCTGTCCCAAGATTTAAGAAAGATGTAAGCAAAGACAGTCTGGCTTCCTAATCCCTAAGGGAAGGAACAACATTTGGGGAGGTTTTTATTTAAAGCATTGAAGTTTTCCTACTGTAACTGAGGATTTGGATAATTATGGTGGCTGTACATGGTTACTTCACCTTTTAGGGTAAATCTCTAAAACAATCTCCTTGGCAGAACCAACTTGACAATCAGCTGCCGATAAAACGAGATTGAGATTTAATGTAAGAATGCAGTGGGCTAGCTGTGGCTTATAAATCCAGCATGCCCCCAGTGAGTATGGTCATATTGTGCTCTAATTTCTTATTTTCACCCACATAAAAAACATGGGTTTGGGATTGTGGTCTTTCTGAAATCAAAGGGAGTTTTTCTACTGACTGCAACACAGCAAGGAATACTTTCCTTGTTGGTCTGTTTGCATGTGGAGATAAAGCTTGCGCTCCTTTATTTTCCTTTAATTTTAATTGTGACTGAATTGATGGGTAGCTGTTAATGAGCACAGAGGTAACAGGATACATTCTGGCAGAGACACGTACACAACCAGAGGAGCATCTATTTTTAGATGCATTGTCAAATTACACATAATAATATTCAAGTAGGCTTGGTTTGCAATGGCTGCACAGTTTAAGGCTTTAAAGGCTACCTCAGACGAAGTCAGGTTTGTCACTGAGACCAGCAGAGAAGCTGAGGAGCACTTGTCTTGTGTTTTACTAGCTCATCTATTTCCTTATTTAGAGCTTGGTCTTGTCCTTTGCCTCATGTGCAAATCCAATCTAGGCTGATGGGAGGTGTAAATCACAGGGACCCAGCCTCCTCAGGAGCAGTTATTTTCCTTTCCCTTCCTATTTTAAGCCTTGTGTGTCATTTGCAGTGGAAAATGTGATCCGAAAGATCAGAATTGGTAGTTTGTTACTGTTCAAAGCACTGAAACGTGCTATGTTTCAATAAATAAAAGTTTCTTTATGTCCTGCACTAACAAGGCTTCTGTAGTGCACAGCAGAGATGGCTGAAATGGGAACTGGCTATCTCCCACCAGGGTCTTGCTTTCAAATGGTTTCTCTGACCTATTAATACAGTATTTAATTTCTCTGTGCTTTTGGCAGGTGTGTTGCCTAGGAGAAACATTAACACCACTGAACTTTAATGCAGGTGACTGAGGAGTCTCAAAAACAGTTTTATGAGAGCTATTTATTTTATAGAGGGAATTAACTTCTGGATGGTTATTCTTAGCCCTCAACCACACTGTGAGAACTGGCAGTGGCTGTAAAATACTCTCTGATTTCAGTTTGTGGAATTACATGAGAAAAGATGTTACAGATGGTGGGCAGGAGTGTAAGCTTTAGAAGCAATATTATTAACTTGGAAATCACCTCTCCAAAATGTGCCTATGGTGGTTACTGCAGTTGTGAAGTTAATGAAAGGAAGCTATTTTGCAGGGGGAGAGTTACTTTGTAGATTTGACAGCTCTTTGAGTACAATTCAGTTTTGGACTTTCTGCACAAAAGGATTCATACAGACAGCAACAGGGGAGCAGGACTTTTCTAGTATTTAAAATTCCATTTTCTCAAAATCGGGCTGCACCAATGCAAAAACTGCAACCCAAATAGTACATAAGTTCTTCTCTGACAACTCAATTGTCCTATTTTTTAGTTCCTGTCTTGGCTTCCAGGCCATCCTTTTGATGTTTGATCTCAACTGCACTGTCTGCATCATACATTTTGGTTTTGCCTGCTCTGAAATCACACTGTGGCCAGCTGTGGCACGCTGAGTTTGGATATTAGAGAATGG
>NW_008630079.1:8866-27401 GCF_000691845.1 Merops nubicus | reverse complement strand
CTTTCCCATGCCTGCTTTTCCCCTTTAAAAGAAAGATAAATCCACATTTGGCTTGGTTGTCTACAGTATGAATTCATAAAGGGGCTTATGTTCTGGGCGAGGGGAAGCCAAGGTAGTGCTCAACCATCCAGCAGATACATTAATTATGGCTCTCGTGCGCTTTTCCCTCAGTTCCAGTGTCATGCCATTCACACTTCTTTTCTGACAGTGCTTTCTGGTACAGTTATAGTCACAGTTCAGGAACTTGACAGGTGAAAGCATTTCTAATGAAGCTTAACCAGGTGAAGCATGTCGATACTGCTTTTGACCTGGAACGTAGCTGTAAAACCATTCTTAGGAAGACGTGCTGTGTTTAAAACACAGCTCAGCCTGAAGCTGTGTCTGACAGCCTTTTAAATAACTTTTGCCTTTGTCAGGTGTAGAGGTAAGAAGAAGAGCCTTTCCAGTTGTGAACACGCACTTTTGGTTGCGTCCACTGCCTGAGTCCCAAAGAGCTTAGGCAGTAACTGTGCTAGGGGCTACCCAAGAGAGAAAGCAGGGTGGGATCCCATCTCCTGACCATGCTGCCCAGGCTTCCCGGGAGCCGGTGACTGACCAGAAATGTTCCACCCCCATGTTGTTAGAAATTACTCTCAGTCCCAGCCCTGCTGTGCCCCAGACATTGGTGAGGTTCTCCAAAGACCAAGTGGAGAATCTGCTGGCTGGCAGAGCTCTCCAGGATGCCCAGCCAGCTGATTCAGCCAGGGCATGTGTGGAGCTTGGTGCATGAGCAGCAGTTGGAAATACTTAGTTGTGTAAGCACCACGCTCCTGTGCTCAGGCCTGGACGTGATTATCTTTCTCACCTCTGCAGTCTGTTTGTTAAATAGGTCATGGTAAAGTTTTTGCCCATAATCTGCGTGTGAACTGTAAAGCATTGTTGGAATGAGCTTTAGTTAGCCAATTTGTGCATGACATGGGAAGCCCTCTAGACTTATAATACTGTTACAAAGGGGCTGAGCTGGGTTCAGGATGGGGACAGCTGTCATGTGCAGGGGTGTTTCTCTGTAATTTTGATCTGACTGGATTTTCTCATCATCTGCTTTTGGCATGTTCTTTTGCCAAGAGTTAAAGGGGAAAAGTAAAAAGTAAAGTTCAAGTGTGGAAAAGCATTTGAAATGTGCACCTCTTAGCATTGTTCTTTGAAAGTTAGCTATCTGGGAAAGTCTGAGCACCAGTAATTAATTAATTCAGTACCTGACAGTTACTGCATAATTGGACATAAGGTCTCTGGACAACTTCTAAAGAGTAAAGCTTCAGTGGTCACATGTGACAATACTGTATGACAAGAAACAGTGGGAGGAGAGGCCATAGTTGATAGCAATTTCTACAGGATGATAGGTCGCTGGAATGGATTGCCCAGAGAGGTGGTGGAAGCCCCATCTCTGGAGACATTCAAGGTCAGGCATGATGAGGCTCTGAGCAGCTTGACCTAGTCAGAGATGTCCCTGCTTATTGCAGGGGGGTTGGACTAGATGACCTCTAGAGGTCCCTTCCCAAGCATTCTATGATACAGGAAACACAGCTGGATTTGCTGTTATTCAATGTTACTAGAATGAAACATATCCTCACCTTTGTTCTAGATTGCTTTTCATGTAATTCATTCTGGTTTTTTAATACCTTTAACTTTTCTGTCTCTCTGGTAGTAGAGAAAAGCTTAAGTAACACTGATCAGATTTATTAGCATTAAAAAGAAAGAAAATAAGGTGTCCCACAATAACAATGTGGAGGAGGCACCATCTGTGCTTAAGAGACAGAAAAGGAAAAAAGAAGCAAATAGTGTGCTGTTAGTACCTGTGAGTAATCTGTCAGGAGGATAAGTCCTTTCACCACGTTAACAGGATCTCCAGTGGCTGATAACATTTTAGACATTAAGTCACCATACCCTTGGAAAAATGTCACTGGCCTGAGCTGGACATCGAACAGAATGGCTGACATGCCAGCAAAGGAGTCCAGGTTCTCCTCGCCTTCATCAGGAGTTGCAGCTATTATAGACTCCAGACCTTGAGCTTCAATCACCACCTAAGAAGCAACAGTGATAGAGGATTAATGAAAAAAATTTGCCTGACCCAGGCTGTTAACATCCCTACACATTTTCTTAATGTCTAAGAGACATAAGTTTTTTGTCTCTTATTAACATAGTTGTAGATAAAACTATATGAGTTTTAGAGAACTAAGGTAGAGCAGCTAGAAAAATGGAAAGTAAAATAATCTCATGGCATTTTTTTTCCCTTTAGACCCAAGCAGAATCTCCCCACATGCACATCACAATCCCAAGCTTTGCTTCAGGCAAATTTTCCTTTATTCACATAACTATTGCCCACAGACAGCTGGGAGGAAAGTCCAAAGATGTTTCACAGCACAATTTTTTGTCTTGCAGAAATTTAAGAGGATTATAATAATTAAGGTACATGAAGAAAAGTCCAAACCAGAAGCATCTAATTTAGATCTCTTTGATTCATACATTTGATCCACTCCTTGTTATTCTATTCTATTCTATTCTATTCTATTCTATTCTATTCTATTCTATTCTATTCTATTCTATTCTATTCCCCAAAACACAGGACTTGATTTTACAGACTTGCAAGGCTTTTACTTGTTCCATCAGACAGTATAGGCTTTAACCAGAGACAGACCTTGATCTCTGATACAGAACAAAACACCAGTTTTTTTGGTAAGGGCAAACATGTGCCTCCTTGGCTGTTGTGAGTTTCTTTTACCCTTGTTATTGGGCTGTTCTCTGTACAGTGCAGCAAACCTTATGGTCTTAAGCACTAGCTGAATTGATTTAGAAGCTGTAAGAAGAGGACCACGTACTGTCTTAGTTTTTATGTACTGTGTGTCAGTTACCTGGCTGGCATGAAGTTCAGCATTTCTATCAAAAATACGGATGTTCACGTTACTTCTCCTTAAAATGCCAGAGCCTGAATAGAGGATGTCAAGGCTGTATGTGGATGATACATCAGGACCACCTTAATTAAAAAAGAAATAAGGTACCTGTGACTAAACTAGTGGATTAATCAAATGTTTGGGAACACAAAGAGGGTTAAGAGGCAGTTTCATGGTCACATACGTGTAATGTAGCCGGAGTAGGCAGAGGAAGAGCCCATCTTGGAGAAGCGATCGTAGTTATGAGCACGCATGTCCTTCAGAACTTGACGAATGGTTTTGCTGTGGTATTTCAAAACAAACCAACCAACCAACAAAAACATAGAAACACAAACATGTTACAATGCCAAATGTATTACTGTTCTGTAGAAATACAAAATTCGAGAGAGGGTGAATTTCCCATTAGGAAAGAGGGTCTTCAAAACTTCATTGTGCCACTAAAAATCTGTCCTAACCCAAAGTCTCTTTTCCAATTTCAGCTACTCCTGCAGCCATAGGTAAAAAGGCAAGCAAAGGTCTTACTTGAAAAGTAATGGTGTTGAGAAGAAGAGAGATTTTGATTATTTTCATCCTAGTGCTGTGATGTTTAAAGCTTTTCTGGTTCACTGGTTCTTAAAATATAAAATTGAGGTCCCCACTGAGAAAATTAAGACCAACAGATGACATTTCTTACAGTTATGCAAGCTAGATGCCTAATTCTTATTTGTAACTCTGAAAATGTGACTAGCTATTAAATGAATGTCACTAAAATGCAGAGGCTTATTCTATAGTATCAGTACTTCAAGGTGCCACAAAAATCAGGTGTCCTTTTCTACTCTCCTTAAATTCTACAGTAGTAAGTCATAGGAACCTGTGTGGTGTTTGGGTTTCTGCAAAGAAATAAGGATGAGGGGTATTTATTTATACTGAATTTAATGTACCTTGAAGGCATTTCAAAGTGAAGTATATCTTGGATCATGGAGAGCATGTACTTGTTCATTTCCAGAGGCAGCTCACCGATGGAGAGCAGGATGTTTTTCACTTCCATGTAGGATGGGTTACTGTTTAAGATGACAGCAGCTGCAGTGGTTCGCACTGTCTTTTCATGGACTTTACGATTCTGGTGGTATATCCTGTTCATTGTTTTCTTCACCTGGTCAGGAAACAGATTATTCAGCCAGTGTTCACACAGATGACTGGGCAAAGTAGAGACTGGAATCTCGTTTATAATATCAGCTTAAGCTAGCTCCATAGCTAGGGCTAATGCATAAGGATATATTTTCAGCACCCTGTTTTTCATGGTTCTTTTGGAATGTACAGGACATGTATAGCTCAGTCACCACATAGGCAAGTGGGGTATCTGCTATGTTCTCTCAGCTACAGTCCAAATACAGCCTTCCACACTCATTTTCACAGCAGGGCAGTAAATAAGTAGGAACACTAAGGTCAAATATACTGTGGCAGTGGTAAGATCAAGAGAGAGATTTCCTTGACTGCTAAGTGAATATGTACTTTAAAAACACACGATCCTTGATTTTTTTTTTTTAAATTTTCTAGATAGTGCCTGTGGCGGCCTCATGTCCCTGAAAAGATTGTGACACATCTTCATTATAGATAAGTGCATGAAGAGACATTTTCATTGCAGAGCAGCACCCTGACAACCTCAGTCAAAGGTGCCAGCAGTAGTAGATATGAAATGGGATGCAGGGCAGTACAACAGTAGCAGGAATTTACAGGAATGTGTGGAATTTTCTGGCTGGAACTGAGGTATATATAATAATTTCCCAGAGTTATAAACAAAAAAAAATACATGGGGCATCTTTAAAAAGAGTGGAACTGACAAATTAACTCTGTGAATTCATATTTTAATACAGTATCTTGAACTTCTTTTCATGGGGGGTGTATTTTCTTACCTCTTTGGTGAGAAAAGAAGGATCATATCTCTGTATGGCAGTGGTAGCAAGATTGCTGATGGACCCTTCTTCTGACTCTGCATACTTCATCAGCAGTGGAAGTGCTTCAGGAATGAGTGCATTCTTCAGTGCCAGCAGGTACATCCTCACATTGTCATCTTTCTTAGCCTTCTCCAGTCTATTTAGAATCAGCCTTTTGGTTTCCACAACAGCCTAAAGAAAATCAACAGCATGTTTAAATGGTGATCATAACCCTCCCTTTTTCTCTTGCAGAAGTGGGAGGGACAGGGCTGGGTTCTAGCACGTTTTTGTTTCCAATCACTGGACAGCATTAGCAAAGGTGTCATTTTAAAGTTTTATGTCAGTGGCTTCCTTCAAGCATAACCAAAGTGGCTATAACCACAGTGACACCTGGTCCATAGATTTATCATCTGCTACCTGCTCCTGCCCTGATCCAGGGACTTTACAGGTCTCAGTTGTGGGGCCAGTGTGCCCCCACAGAACACCACAAGGGTTCTTTAGTGCTTCGGAACACATTGTTATAAGAGTGCTCAGCAATGAACAGGGGAAGGAAAAAGGGATTCCTAAGGGCCATTCAGGTGCTCTGTGTCTGTTCAGCAGTGTACTGCAATCCTAAACAGCATAGATCCAGCAGGCAGCAGTGTCTTGTCTGATCATCTTCATCTTCTATCGCCAGCATCTACTCAGTCCATGGCCAGGGTGATAGTCTTTCTCCTGGGTTGTTCCATGCACATTTGGGGCAGAGGTGAGTACCTGAACCAATGGATTTTCTTCACAGAGCTGATATAACCTAGGGTGATTGAACCTACTAAATAGATCCCAAGTTTGCCAGAGTTTCTCTGAGGATGTGCAAAGCTTTTGGAGAAGGGAGCACAAGTACTACTTCTGCTGACAGACTAGGCAGTGAGAAAAAGTTCTGTCAAATAAGGACAAACCAGGAGAAATCCACAGAAATGGGAAGACACCAGATTAAAACCTAACGCTAACAAAGTAGATGTCATTATTAAAAAAAATCCTCTCTATCAAACACTGGAGTTTATGGGGTTATTTTAAAACAGGGGGAATATGCTCCAATGTCTTCCATGCTCTCCCAGTAACGTCAGCAGGGATCAGTCATGTGTAGCAGACCTCAATGTGGCCAGCAGTGAAGAGCAGATACTCACTGGAAGCTTGCAGCCTTCTCTGTCACACAGCTTTCTGATGAGTGCTCCCATGACAATAACAAGAGTTTCTCTGATTTCTTCATTTGCAATATCACCCTTGAACTTATCCTGTTATACAAAAGCAATGCTGTTAGTTTCTCTGTCTAAACACGATCAACCACAGTCTGTAGCTGGCTGAATACCCTCCCTCATTTCCTGTGAACATTAGTGCAATGCAAAGGCTGTGATGACCATGACAACCTGGGCTCAGGCTAAACAGACAACTGCTCCACCATTATATGTAATAACTGGCTGCTGTTTTCCCCTGGAGTTACATTCAGTGTCTCAAGTAGTAGATTAATTTGGGGGAAAAAAAAAGAAAGAAAAAAGAGTATTACATGGTTACAGGACTTTGCTTAAGGGGTAATGGCTTCAGACTGGAAGAGGGTAGATTTAAACTAGATGTAAGGAAGAAGTTCCTCACTACGAAGGTGGTGAAACACTGGAACTGGTTGCCCAGGGACATTGTGGATGCTCCATCACAGGATGTGTTCAAGAGCAGGTTGGATGGGGCTTTGAGCAACCTGGTCTAGTGGGAGGTGCCCCTGCCCATGGCAGAAGGATTGGAACTAGGTGATCTTTAAGGTCCCTTCCAACCCAAACCATTCTGTTTCTATGATTCTATAAGGTAACAATCAAATAATCCTCAAATTATTTTGCTAACACTAAGAATTATGTTTGTTTTCCAAGTAGTATGTATTCATAACATTTTGCAAAGTAAATAGACTTCTAGTCTGGACCCACAATTTTTTGTTGTTTCCAGACTATATGCTACTGGCACACTTAAAGGAAAGCCTGAAAGAGATAAAGAAACGAAAATCCAAAACAGCAACAGTCTTCCTCTTGCCTTCCACTTTGACAGGGTTGAGGTTCAAGGGTATTAACTCTATTTGGTTTGTCCTTTGACTTACAGTTAAAGATTTTAGGAGCATTTCACTGGGGTGAGAAGCAAATCCACAGGCATATAGGAATCGCTCTTGCAGGTCAGAGGTGCTTGCATCCTTAAAGTCAAGGAACTCCAGTATGGCCTCCAGTGATTCTGGGGTCTGAGCAGAAGTTACAGCATCCACTATCTGCAGACTGCAAAGAATTGAAAACAAAGATATCATTGTAATGAGCTAGAAAATACTGAAAAGACTTCCCTGCATATAAAGAGAAAGAAGCTGATGTGCTGGAAGGTCTCTTCATCGCACCTAAGAGAGAGAATTTTTAACTCTTGTTAGAAAAAAAACCTGTGTCCTTGAATTCTTCCACATCAAAATGATAGATGAACTCCACAAGGTATTCATATCGATTGATAATATTTGAACTTACACAAATAAGTGACCAAAAAAGTACTAAAAAGCCAGAAGTACCCAGAGTGTCTTAAAGTTTATAGGACAAGGTTGTGAATAGAAAAGAGGTTTATTTCTACATACACAATGGCAACTAGAGAACTGGGTTCTATGCTACCTGAGTCACTCTCGGGTTTATCTTTATCTTAGTTGTTATTGTTAACAACTTCTATAGTTTGTTTGAAAGATCCTGCCCGTATGGTGGGACTTGAAAATGCTTTCCAACTTCCAGCTCTAGGTGCACGTGCTGTTCACACCCAACCTCTAATATTGGGACAACATCCAGGCATGAACCAGATGCTCTCCTTTGTTGTATTTCCACTTGAAGGACACAAATGGGCAAGTCAAGAACAAGTTACAGAGTGTTTCAGAACAAGCAGTTGGGATGAGAACCCTTGGGTAAGCTACAAAGCATGTTTGCCTCATGTTGTAGATAAAATCTTGGTGGCTGAAGTGTGCTGCAAATATACTATGCTGCAGACACAAACGCAGCTTTAAAAAAAAAAAAGTGTAGACTCTACTGAATATGGTTTTTGCATTGCTAGGACATCACCAGTAGAACTGAATCTGTCTGCCCTTCTGCAGTTTTAAGTAACTTAAACCTTTTGGAAGTTTGTTTTTTTCATTATAACTTACAGAAGTTCTTTATTTTCACTTCTAATAATCTGCAGTATCTCCTCTTTCGTAGCTTTTCTGATGTTCTGAACAAAGGACAAAAAGCTTCTTGCTGCTTCAGCTTTGGAAAGTTTTTCAGGATACATGTGTTCTCTGATGCTCTGCCAGTGTTCAGAAAGCTGCAAAATAATTCGCATTATGTCAAACCTCTCAGATTGTGGCTTCAGTTCTCAAAATCAGACTTACTAAAAGGAGGTATGTAGGCCAGCTATTGCTAAAATTAGATGAAATCCAATAAATTGCTGATCCTTTAGCTAAGTATTATTTAATTTATGCTATTCCAGCACAAATATCCCTGAAACCTTTCTATAGGTGTCTCTTTCTCAACACTTCAGTATTTTCCTGATAATGTACTTTGCCTTAAATGCAATCTATTTTGGAACAAAATATGGTTATTTATACTCTAAACAGAATACAGCAAACTCTCTTCTCTTGTCAGTTTACTGTGCTTTATGATGAACGTTTGCTTTCTGTTCCCATTTTCTCCTATTTTTTTTTAAAGTGGGAGATGCACAATCCCCTATTCACAAATTAACCGTATTTTCTTAGAAGATGGTAACCTTGTATAGGATTAGTGTGGAACAGGAGTAAATATTTCATAAATAATTCTCATTTCTTATTCAAAAACCTGCATAAAATGAGGATAAATTTGTGTTTATTGTACAAAATTATAGGTAAGATGGTATTAGAACAGGTATCTGCTTCTTCATGTCTTGGTGCTGTATTTGTTCCACAGATTACAGTTTTGACCTGAATGAGCCAACATGGTACCAAAACACCTACATCTGTCCTCCCAGATACCTGCATCAGTTTCTTATGGGAGTGTATGTTGACCTTTCCTCTCTCACTTGCCTTTGCCTCTGTTATCTCAAATTATCAAGAACATTCCTTGTTTCTAAGAAGGAAATACCACTAGCACCCATTTGACCTTTACTAAAATACTTCCCCTCTTTGTGGGTTTTGTATTAGGCAATAACACTTGAACCTGGCAGCAAATAGAAGTATCATTCAGCAGTACAGAGTGCAACTTCCATCAGCTGCAACAAACAATAATTAGGCAACAATGATTGAGACATAGGATATTTCCTGGGGATTAATGACCAGCTGGGAGGTGCCAATGTTCTGAGGCACAGATGGTTCTGTTAACCTCAACTGGTGATTAGTGCTTAACACCAAGGTCAGTGTGGCTATTATAAGCTGAAATGGGATCAATATATGGGGCACTTTCTGTGCCCCTGTTGAAGCTGCACCATAGCCTGGCAAAAATTCTCTAACCCCATTAACCCTGTATTTCCTCCTGTGCAGAGCCCATCTGTACGGGCTGCTCTTAGTTTAGCCCATATCCAGGAAGGGAGCATATTGGGAAATGGAGGCACCTGAAGCAAAGCAGAGTGGAGACCAGGTCCCTCTGTTTAGGGGAGTGCTCTAACTGCTATAAGGAGCAGCCACCATCTGCAGCAGTGGCCATGACTTTAAAAAACAGCATTCACAACTGACTTTTGCAAGGGGCCTTGTTCTCCTGATGTGGCAGTTTGGTTTGAATAAGGATTCAGGCACAGACATACACACTTCCATACGGCAACTCAACCAAGCTTGGACAAGAAATTCTGTCAGGGACATCAGACCCTTGTCTGATGTCTTGTGGGCACTCTAGGAAAATTCAGGCCAAACCAAGAGGTCCTAAACTGAGCAGGAATTGGTTCTGAGTGTCAGTGCCTGCCAGCTGCTTCACCAACCTACAAAGGTTGGCTGTGCAAGACAGAACAAACCCACCTCAGTTTCAGAAGGGGCAAATGTCTGTTCTTGTAGGAACCATGAGCATAAAAAAAAAATAAAGAATTGTGAGCTCTTCTGAAAAAAAGCATGCTTTATGATGTCCAATCACAGAAATCTAGGCCTAAATTTAAATGTAGATGTTAGCCATAATCTCACAGAAGCTAGTGCTGCCATCTGTGAAGTGGGGATAGTAATGGCTATTTCACCAAATTCGTAAAGATAGAGATAGGTCTTGTTGTGATTTAAAAAGTGTTTTGAAAATGTAAAAATGTAGGGCATACCATGTCAGCATGGCATTAATGTATACTATGATATATAAGTACCAAATGTTGTGTCGCTGCTTTGGATACAGTGTTCTGTTTATAGACCCTATCTTTTCGTAGCAGTTACAGCAAAATACAGTGAGAAAGCAGGACTTCATTCTCATCATGCCATTAGGTTTATAATGATGTAGCTCAGTCCCCAGGCAGTGCTCTGGAATTATACCCTATGTTTGTTGTCTTGGTCTGGAAATTATCTTTATAACTATTATGACAAACTCAGTCCCAAGTGACAAACTGGTCAGCACACAAACCCCGACGGGCAGAGTCAGGGAAAAAGACCCTGTCCCTGCTGTGTTTAGGATCCCTTGATATTCCCTGCTCAGAACTGCTCCAGCATGCATACAGCATCACTTCTGTTTCATTTCCCCAAACACGTTTTTTTGTCTTCTCTGTGGCTCAACAAACATTAGGCAAGATATATTATTACAGTGCAAGGCTACTTCCAAATAACCAGCAAGTTACAATAAAGTAAAGTATCTTCTGTGCTCATAAGGAGTATCTTGGGAGAATTAAAATTGTGTGCTGAATAGAGGCCGTATTTTGCTTACTAAAAACTGACAGACAATAATAATCTTTAAATTAATTTTCCCATTCACTGCTAAATTCATTCCACAATAGTAATAGCATGAAAACTCTTTGCTAACAAACACTGTAGCAATTTGTATTAGTTTGCGATGAATAGCGTCAGTAAAACAAAAGATGATACATTTACACTACCAAGCTCTTAGTGGTCTTTAGATGTCTTAAATATAAAAACACAGGGTAATTATTTTTTTTCCAGGGAACAAATGAAAAATGAACAGGCTTGCCAAGGTTACTACAGCCCCATTTTATACCTCTAAAATACCTACAAAGTCTTTTAAGTAGAAGACTTCCTTCAGGATCAGGCGGTAAGAAGATGCTAGATATTACCAACAAATGTTTAGCCTGCCTAAGGAATGGCTTTAATTTCTAGGACCAGTTCAACTCCTCCATGACACAATAGCTTATAAACACTGGCCAACCATCTTAAAAGCCATTCCCACTCTACTACTCAGAGGAAATAAGCTCCTGCCAACTCAAGATTGGCAAAGATGAGATAAAACAAAAGGTGGTTGTATTTTCTGCTGGTCTTGAGAAATACTACCCTCAATCTTTGAAAGCAAGCAAAAAGGTTGGTACTTTTAGAGGTAGATCTACCTCTAAATCTGTGTGTGATGGAGCACCATAGCATCACTACTGTGCTCCACACTCTGGGGGTGTGTTTTATATTGGTACTTTAGACCCCTCCTAATGGGCTGCTTGGACAGAAACTTCTTTCACACTTGTTCTACTCAGCTTACCACCGTGATGTCCAACAAGCCTGTGTTTACTTACTGAAGGACACTTTTTGCATTCAGATTTGACTGGCTCTGCTACCAGTGGCATGGCAACGTAACTGGAGTCCAAGGTCTTGATAATGCTGGTGACTTGCTTCCCAGCAATCAGTCCAGGGCCAGCCTGTGCTGACTTCAGTTCCAGTCTCTGCCTGTGCACCCGTACAATGAAGACACCATTAGAGCAGAAATGGAGTGGTCAATGCAAAAGGAATCAAACCCCCCCCACAGACCCAAATATAAAACACAGACTTATTGAAGTCTTATTTTTAAGTGTTCAGATCATGGCCACTCTATGGGTTTTTATGGTAGCAGAAGTATCTGATACCAGCAAAATTACTGCTAGAGGTATGTGGCATAAAATGTCTAAACAAGAGACTTCCCAAAGTATGAATTTATAGCACTTGGTAAATAGCCTTCCGTAACCATATGCATTCTGAAACATTCCTATTCATTTTCAGATGTGGAAAGTGAGATTTTGAATGTCCATTTTTTAAATATCATAATACTAAGGAGATGCCTGAATTATTTCTCTTGTATGAGCATCTTCAAACTTGCAGTGTTTTGGAGTCTGGAGGTTTCACTGTTGTTACCTTTATATACTTGTTTTCTATACTTCTGAACTTTCACATACTAGAAATGGAGATTTGTTGGAGTATTTCTTAAGAAACGAGAGGACATGGAAACAGAACACCTACAGAAGTCATGTGTTGCTTAAAATGTTTTGGTCAATCCCATCTGTTTCCACTTAATTTTTTACGAATGCCATTATTTGTAGTACGATAGAGCCCTTAATCAAAGTTGGACTAGGTACAATGTGGATACAAAAGAGATCTAAATCCTTGCCTGGAGAGTCTATAGCCTGAGATCTTGATGCTATGTAACCTGACTTGAACCACTAGTTCTGCTACAGTCAATGACAGTCAAACTGCCCAACTTACTTTGAAACTATTTTGGCACTTGTTTTTCGTTGGGAATTCAGAAGGAAAACATAATTTTCTTCTGCCTTGATGGATTTAATGAAACTGTCTTCCAGCACGTAAGTTGTGGCAGATGTGGCTTTTGTACTGACATCTAAAATCTGAAGATAATTAAAAAATAAACCAGAAAAAGGGCTGATCAATAAACAATAGAGTAGGAAAAGAGCTCACAGTTCCAAATCAGGGCAAAACTTATAATGAAATAGAGCCAAATGAGAAAGGTGCATGTGGGTTGACAACATCTCAAACTAAGCCTATGAACCAGGTTCTTGAGAATTCCTTCTGCAACAAGAAACCACTCACTTCTACATTGTGTGCTTCAAATTTAATATGTACCAGGGCATAAAAAAAAAGGGGAGGGGAGCAAGTTTGGAGCAGGCTGCAACTGAGAAAATGCTGGTACTACATCTAGTTAAAAACACACTCTAAATAAGATAAGAAGATTTTCTAGGGGAATGTCTTGTAAATAAGATTGTCATATCCACACCCAGGAAGCAAAGTCAGCCACTTTGCTTCCTCTGTTTGTAAACAAGATGAAGTCTTTGTGGCAAGTGTGAAAATCAGGAATTCAGTGATAGTGTTAATGCAGTTTATTAGCAGAGCATCTGCTACCTTTGTACTTCTCTGAGCTGAGAAAGGTCAGATCTGGTGTGGAGAATCTCAGTGCCTTCAGCATGTGTCCAGCCTGCACTCAGTAGTAACTGCTTAGAAAAGCATTTACTAGTAGTGGAGGACCACTAACACCATAGTAGGGCTTAAGTTACCTCCATAGCACATGCTCTACATTACACCTGTGCATTAGGGAAGCCTTTGACCTTACAGGCAAGCCTGACTAGGCTCCACTCAGGAGTCAGAGTCTTGCCTGCCATTTATTGTGTACACTAAAAGCTGTGACTCAGTAGCTGGGTAAAAGGTTACTGTTGTCACTATGACTATGACTGTATCTGGTATTTTCCTCCAAAAGGAAAAGAAGCCTCACATTGATTAAAACTCAGTACAGATGGGACAAAAGTGCTGTAAATCTGCATACAAACTGAAATATGTTATGGATGAGATCCAAAAATTATACACATTGGATACACATTGGTGTGCTGTACTCAGTGCCAATTAAGCCACCGTGGTTTACTCAAGAGGAGAATCTGTCTCCTGTTCTCTCCATGGATACTACACAGGAATTTTGTACTAGTAATACTACAAAGTGTACATGTACAATTTGCTTTCTGTAATGCAAGAAAGGATTTTTTTGAGAAAATGAGTAATAGCTAGCTACTAAGGATATATTTTAAATAGGCAGGACAGATTTTGTTTTGTTAAAGAAATCATACCTGGTTGTGGCTGGTAAATCCTTGTTTTTCTATTTCACAGGAATCCAGGGCTTTTATTTTTGTCACTTGATTTTGCCGTACATGGTAAGTAGTATTGCATTTCCCAGATATGTCCACCTTGGAAAAAAGAGTTAGATTATGACAACTGCTTGAATTTATCTTTGGGACCCAAGAGCACCTTCCAAAGATGAGCCATTTTCTCCACTGTTGGAATCCTGTGCCTGAGATGCTGCATTGTTTGGGTTTATTTAACAGTTTTGACGGTATTAGTGAAGGTATTAACTACTTGCTTTGGATAGACAGGGGTACTTTTCATTAGATGGCTATAAAGGAAAGTAAAAATGTTTGTTTAAACAAAAAAATTAGGAAACAGCTTGCACTATTCAAGTTATTCACTAATTCACGTTAAATTCCAGCTTTGTTCATGTGGACCAGTGTAGAAATTTAACAATGTAATGCAGGTTAAATGGGTGTGGCTAAACCATTGCTAACTTTACATGGATACTATCTTTGATTTAAAATGATGTAATCCATTGAATTGCATTTAGGAAGTGACCAACTTTAAACATCACTATAACCCCTTTTATAGTGACTTGGTTGAAGTTGATTTACTACCAAATTCTGCTAAATAGATAAAAGCATCTTAAATCAAGTGGATTTCACAAATTCATTACAGTAATTGCAGCAATTGGACTTGGATCACATGTTCAGAAGACTGTCTTTACACCCCTAACCTCAAATGCAACCAAAAGGCTGATTTCTATCACAGTTCATTCCTTCTGAAGTAGTCAGAGGGAGACATGAATCTGCCTTTCAGAGGAGACTTGGCTCTGACTGTTTCTCCAATGATGATTATCTTGCCAGATAGAGCACCATACCTCAGGGGCAGCACCAGAGTACAGCTGTAGCTGGAAAAGGCTAGCCAGACCTCTCTTAATATTTTGAGTAAAACCGGGTTCATTTTGATACGAATAGAAGTTTTTGACCTGTAGGAATAAAAAAAGCAAGTATATAACAAATCTAGTCAGATGGGAAAGGAGTAGTGAGGAACCTCTCTAGATAAACTCCCTTCTTTCTGACTGGGAAACTGAATTTGGAGCTGTTGCCCTTATTTAAGCAAACTCTAGGGGCTGCAGGGCCTGATGAGAACAGTACAAACATTTTTCAGGCTTCAGCTGTACCTAAGTACACTTTCAGTGCAGTGAGCATCTTTCCTCCTGCTAATTAGAGAGAATTTAGAAGGGAAATGAGAAACTTCACATCATTTCACAAGGGACTGTTTTCTGCATAATCCTCAGATCATGACTCCTCACAAGGGCATATCATAGGTTACAAAAAGCCAGAATGAATCATAAGTAAATCACAGAATGACTTCAGTGACGTGTCACACACATCACAACCTTTGCACTCCATGGGTCAACTGTTGTGCTTTAGCCTCTCCTCTGGTAACAAGACTCTGCACCTCCACTTTGCATTCAAGGTGCTTTAGAAGTGCACTTTTTTCAGGAACTCAAGTGTAATCAATGTGTTATCTCGGGGCAACCCTGGAAAGTGAAATCACTGGGCCAGGGATGAAAGTATCACCCTCAGAGCAATCATAAAAGGAGTGTACAGACCCTATTACCAGACAAAACCCCCAGGCTTTTAATACTACATCTCAATCTTAGCATGTGAGTGGCTTACTGTATTAGGAGCAGATGTATTTTGACTGTGTTCTTTTGATACCTCTGTTCTCATTTAAGGATGTGTACAGTTGGGAGCCAGGGCTGTCCTGTTTCTTTTTATGTTGTGTAAAACTGATGACAAGGCTGAGTCTGAAAGTTACTGAGCAGGCCTGGTAGCAGCTGCAATTCAGTAGGCTGAGCTGGCAGCCAGGGTATGTGCTTAGTGCCTATTTACAGCGGGAGGTAAAGATCCTGCCAGGATAGGGTGTCACAGCTCTCACTCTGCTCTGCAGAAGAGAAAGGGGAGTGTGACCTTCAACCTTCCTCCTTTCTCACTGCCCCTCTGCTTACGTCCCATTTGATGAGCACTGCTTGGGGTGCAGAGGGGAGAGGGAAGCTGTTGGCCTAATGCAACAAGAGGGTAAAGGAGTGTGGAGAGGAGGCAGGAGCAGCCATGGTCAAGCCGTGCAGCTCCCTGGTGATAGCAGGAGGCTGAGCACAAGGGGACAAGTGAGCAGCCCCACAGGGAAAAAGAAGAGGAGTGGATTTACTTGAATCATCTTCTCAGCAAAACTGGGACCCTGAGAGTTACCACTGGACACGGGTCCTTCTGCAGTGCTGTCTCAGGGCAGGCTATAAAACCCAGGCACACACTGAGACACACCTGCTCACTGTCCCTTCTCTGCCAATTTTTGGAGACAGTTCCCCGGTAGGGAACAACTTGAAAGACTCTAGCTCTTTCAGCATCAGGCTCATTAACTTGGGACCATTGAAACTGCAGGTGACACTGAAGTAAATAAGTAAGCCAGAGAGGTGGGGAAAGCAGTCATGCTAAAATATTTGATAAGAGTTTAAAGTGTTTAACATTGTTCCTCAGACTTGGTATAACCTCCCTTGTGACAAACTGTATCTCCTGTTCTGGATTCAGACCTTGGGTAAAATCATGGCCTCATTGTGCTCAACAGCATAAATCTTGCACAGCAGTTGTGCCCATATCAACATATGTCCCCATATATTTGTGGCCAACCTGCCGTTTAGTTCCAGACTGTATGGTGTTCTCAAAGCACAAGAGGCCTGGGCTGGAAGGGCCCCTTGTACAGGTAAATTACAGTCTGTTCTAAACTGTAGCATTTTGTACAGACATGGTGGCATATTAAAACCACTTGAGAGAACAGTGAACTGTTAAATTCTCCAAGCCTTTAAGAAAAGATTTGTCTCAGGTTTCCTCAGGGATTGAATTTTAAAAGACAGGGTCTTACTTTTCCACGGACTAGCTCAACAACTATGGGCCTTTGTAAAGCTTCCAGGTATTCTTTCCCGATGATCTTCTCTGTGCTTTTTCCTTTGAAGATGTTTTTAGCAGATGGACGTTCATTCACATTTTCAACTTGAACATCTCTTATCTAGCAAAGTAAAAGCAGAGAAAATAAATGTAGAAAGCAGTCTAGCATTGGCCTGGGGTAGGCTGCATAGATCAAACGACCTAATACATCTTTTTTTATTTCTTCATTTCTGGTAACAATCATTAGTCTTCCATGATTACTATGTTTTCAGAAGAGACCAGCATTCACCACTGGGGAAATGAGTGGCAGAAAAACTCACCATAAAGGTAAGTACCAAACCCAGTTTGTATTTAGCAAATGTCAGGACTTGCAGCTAGAACTGAGGACTTCAGACAACCTATTGTCCCCCAGGTAGGTGCTTGCACACCAGTTGTTGGAAGCTATAGAACCTGTCTGAAGCAATTTCAAGATACAGGAGATATTCTTAAATTCTGAATTACGATGTTAGATATATTCTTGTGAAGTTTTATTCCATAGGAATCAGCTTATCAAAGAAGCTGGTTTTCATTGATGAGACTAGAGAAGAATAAAAGCTTTTTCTTGTCTTCTGGAAATGAGTTCTTTGAGACTGGATTAGCAGTTAGATAAATGCAGAAAAGATTTGGCATGTTTTAAGTTGTCTGATGGCATTAATTACCGTAATTTTGATCAATTGGTCATCATCATTGTCAGGATTTCTCCATAAGAGGTTGACATCCACACCGGAAGAAATCCGATATCCTGCACTTTTCTGCAGTGATGCTTTCGCCTGATCCACATACACTTCAGCTGAGTAAGCAAACTTGTATAGCTTGTCATTACTTAAGCTTGGTCCAGTAGTGTGCCCTGTTTGGAAAGCAAAAACAGTATTTTAGAATTTACTAATGAACATAATCTGTAATTTTCTCAAAGAAACACCTTTAGAAAAATTAAAAACATAATTTCCAGTGAAAGATTAATGGGACTGATTTGTTACTCTTGATTCCAGAGGCTGTCCCTCTGGAGCAGCTGGGTTTGTTTTTTGTTTGGTTGGTTTTGTTTTTGTGATTAACTTGACATTACTCTCATATATTTAAAATAAATATGGCCACAAAATCCTTTGTTCTACTTCTACACTTAAAAGAGAATCAAATTCTTTACTTGTGCGACTCAAAATATTGTAATCAATCATGCAATTTGTGCACTTAGCAATTTGAAATGCACTGATGCTGTTTCTTTGCATCTTTGGCACATTTATTGGGATCTTTCCATTAAGAACCTTGCCCAGGGGTGACATGAATGTAACGCAGAAAGCAGGAAAATATTTTTTAAATTAGATAATTAAGCCCTTGTTCTTAAACTAAGTCATTGTCCCCATTGCTATGCCTCTCCTGTTAATTGATGTATTTTAATGGATATAAAAGCCAAATTCTAGCATAAATAAATGCAACTTTGAAATGCTGGAGTCTGAACCCCGAGCCCCCGAATTAAGGTTGACATATGGGTGATTCCCACAGCCCATCATAAAGAGGTGGTGAGTTTGCCTTATAGCTTTCCCCCAGGGTGCGGCCGGCCCTGCAGGGAGAGCCAGAAGGGAAATGAGCCCCAGGGGTCCTGCACTGAGTTGACAAAGGTCAGGTGTCTGCTTGGGGATAAAAGCTGGGACCACTTGCAGGGAGTCAGGAGTGTCTGTCTGTGGAGTGCACTCCCCAGAGCTTCCTGGTTCAGGGCAGACCTCCTGACTCTCCTGGAGCTGGGCC
>NW_008630079.1:2810-8806 GCF_000691845.1 Merops nubicus | reverse complement strand
TTAACTGGCGGGTCTGGCGTTTTCCCATACCAACTATGGGCAACCTCGGGTCTCTGTTTATACCACCTGTTGTGGGCCGAGTCACATCTTTTGTGGGATCGTTGGGGGTGGTGTCATTTAGTACCAGCTGATTGACCTGTTTGTACCCCCGGCAGTCATTCACGTCACGATGTTTCTGATTACATTACAGTCTGTGTATTGGTTCATCTTTCTGCTGGCTGTATCATTCTTGTTGGGCCCAGTCATTGGCAGAACAAACTTGCATACCGAATCATAGAATTATAGAATGAATGTCTGGGCTGGAAGAGACTTCCAAAGGTCATCTAGTCTAACCCCACCGCCATAAGCAGGGACATCTCTAACTAGATCAAGCTGCTCAAAGCCTCATCTAGCCTGACCTTGAATGTCCCCAGAGATGGGGCCTCCACCACCTCTCTGCGGAACCTCTTCCAGTGATCTATCCCCCTCATATTGAAGAACTTTTTCATAACGTCTAACCTAAATCTACCCTTTTCTAGCTTAAAGCCATTACACCTCATCCTGTCACTACAAACCCTTGTGAATAGTCCCTTCCCTGCTCTCTTGTAGGCCCCTTTCAGGTACTGGAAGGTTGCTATAAGGTACCCCCAGAGCCTCCTCTTCTCCAGGCTGAACAACCCCAACTCCCTCAGCCTGTCTTCATAAGAGAGGTGCTCCAGCCCTCTGATCATTTTTGTTCCAAAAGCTCCACATCCTTCTTGTGCTGGGGGCTCCAGAGCTGGACACAGGACTCCAGGTGAGGTCTCACCAGGGCAGAGAAGAGCAGGAGGATCACCTCTCTCCATCTGCTGGCCATGTTTTTGTTGATGCAGCCCAGGATTTGATTGGCATTCTGGGCTGCCGCTGCACAGTGGTGGCTCATTCCATTTTATGGTGCCATTCCATTTGCATTAACAACAGCTCAGATAGACTGTTCCCTAGGGATTCAGCTGCACTCTTGTTAATGCAAATGAAATCTGTATTATACAAATTACTTGTATTTTCCTTTATAAAACTATTTACTACTGCACCCTTTCCCATCTTCTCTTTTTTTTTTCTCTTGTGCACACCCACGCAGGGAATGTGTGCCACCAGTGTCGTAATTCTCTACCCAACTTCACACACAGGAATTTATACCATGTCCCTGAAATCTCTGGCTAAGGAAAATCAGTTTCTTTTTTAATAGCCTTTAAATGTTTTGTCATGGAGGGTATACATAACATCCCTTTTCACCGCTTTCAAGGGCCTCCCTTCTCTGGTGTGGATGGCTACAAAGGTCTCTTCCACACAAGAAAAACTGATGAAGTCAGTGATCAAATGGAAGGGAAGGGAGGAGAAGCTATCTGCACACAAAGTGCTCTTAGATCTGCAAAGCAAATACACATACAGTGACCTTAGGTGCTATCTGTAAGCAGCAAGGCACTAGCCTCTCAGACCTGAGTTACTGCACTATTAAATCCACTGTGAATTTCTTCCTGGAGTTCAGGAGGTACAGAGCAGAAACAACAACTTCACAATAAAGTTAAGCAATAAAGAAATAAAGAAAATTAAGAAATAAAGAAAAGCAAGATGCTGTCCTCAGGGAGATGCATCCCAAGTGCAAGGAAAAGAGGAAAAGAAAAAAAAAAAGAAAAATCTATCAAAACACCTTAGACAAATTCTTAAGCACGCTGTAATGTAATCAGTGTGTCCAAAGTCCCTTGCAGAGAATCAACAGGCTATCTTGGTTTATTTCAGGTCCCTCAGTGTTTTATTTGACTATGCTAAATAAATCTCAAATCAACGCATTCGTAAAAACGAAAACCAGTTAGGTAGGTGCTCGGTGCAGGTCCATCAGGGCTGGACAGATACATTCTGCAGTGCTCAAAGAGCCCTAAACCCCCTTTTTTTAAGGTTTTTGCTGCTTCCTTCCCCTGTTCATTCAGGTGCCATAGGTCAGTAGATTAAGGTCAGCTTCAAAGAATAAAAATTACAACCTGATAAAAATTACAACCACACCAAGATTCATCTGCAAGTTTTGTAAATTGGAAAATCTGCAAAGAACTAAACTGACTTATGATTTATGCCAGCTGGAATTGTGGCACAGCAAATTTGGTAATCACAGGGGAGCAGCCTGCAAGTGAGAGCTCAAAAGATGTAACTATTGCTTGTTTGGTTGTTTGTTTTTTTTTTTTTTATAGGGAGGCTGAAGCATTAATGCTGGCACAACAAGGCTCTTCTGGTTTTGCCTGTCTTGTGTGTCTGCTTCAAAATAAAGTCACTAAGAGGCATAAACCCCTTCCTTCAGGTTTGCTCTGAATTTCCTAGCCTCCTCCCCTATCCCTCTCACTGCTATCAGCTTTGAAGCTATACTGCCTGCCCAGAGATGGCTGTGACTTTCAGGGACACCCCCGGTTCCTTGCAGTACCTCAGAGCTGTTTGCTTCCTGGTTCATAAGGTCCTTCATTTGCACCAGAAAGGGTACTGCTAATGATTTACTATCAGCTGAGATTTTAGGAAAGACACCCACTAGGTGCTTTCTAAACACAGAGGATGATAGTCCTATCTAAAGATCTTCCTCCCTTTTAGCATTTGCTTGTCCCCACATAAAAAAGAGCTGTTCCCTCATGAAGAAAACAAATGATGCAGCAGCTTCTTGCAAGTGTCATGGAAGAGATGAATAATTGCAAAGCATTTCTGGGAGCTAGAAGCATATTAGGTTCTGAAAGCTTTCACTATTTCATAGGTGGAAAACACTGCAGGAGCCAGTGCAGAAGAAGCCTTTAGTTGGAAAACTGCTGTCACTAATGGAAAGGGGTGATTCAGCAGTGGACCATGGTAAGAGAAGCAGTAGGATGAGACAGTGTTGAAGGCCGTCCCAAGGAGTTAGCACGTACACCCGGGCAAACGGGGCAGCCAAAAGAGATAACTGGATAGCATGGTTAGTGTGAGAGGCAAGGGGGACATTGGTGGCTGAGGGGCAGAGACACAGTGTCACTGCCCAGAACCAGTATTCGAAACAGCAAAATTAAGTTTTCATGCCATCTTTCCTGAAGAAAACACTGGTACCTGTGCCTTTCTGATAGAAACTTTTCTTAAAAGAAAACCCTGCTTTTAGAAGCTCCTTCCTTTGCATTCAGCACAGCACTGGGATCCTGGCTGCCAGCACAGCCATTGCCATTTCAGCTCATGGCAAATGTCCCACTGACTGAGAAGGGAGAAATGGACCTAAAGACTGCAATTGGCCTTGGTCTCTTAGGGTCAGAAGTGCCTGCTTTCAAGGTGGAGTGCATAACACATGGTTTGACTAGTAATGTTAAGTGTCTGTCGTTAAGGGTAACATGCCAAGTCTATAATTAAATCATGATACTGTATAATACAGAAGGTTACACTGCATGAGTAGGGACAGCTGTCAAGTCCTGTGCCTTTTATTAATACATATGGCATGCATAGCATGTGCATCTCTAACTACTTGCTGGCTTTACCTTCATAAATTATATTTGCCACTGTTTCTGATACCAGATAGCTTTAAAAAGCAAAACCCATCCACTTCTTTTAAAATATTTTTCAAGCAGAACTCCACTAAGAAAGTCTCATGTGTGATGATCTAGCTAACTTAAAAGAAAAGAATATTCCTTCAGTATTTCCAAAAGGCAGCATGGCCTGGGGCAAAGGTAGAACGCTCATCCTAAACCCGGTTCTGTCACTGAGGCACTAAGTGGCCTTTGGGCCAGTAATTTAGCCCCAGATCTCTGCATGAGAGAGGCGAGACCTGAGAGAGCTGAAGGGGAGGACTAATTAATGAGAAAATGCTTGCTCAGTACCCTGGGGATGTAAAATGACAAGCAAATATTACATCAAGAAGAAGCTTAGTTTAATTGATAAGCTTTGCTTTATTGATTAAGGAGAAGCTGAGAAGAGCAAATACCAGAAATGTGGCACACTGGTATCTAGCCATAAATGTTACTTGGGAGTCCCATGAAATACACCCATGGGTAGAGGAATTACCTGCAAACTTCTCTGCTTTATAAGTCCTGTCCTAAGGGGGCACTGAGACAGGGAGGAAGGTATCTGCTCTGTGCTTTCACAGATACAGCGCCCTGGATCTTCTGCAGGGAGCCGGAGGAGACAGTTCTGAAAGCACCTCTACAGCTTTTTTAACAGTTTAACCTAGGATGGTGTGCCCCTCATCATGATGAGGACATCCTCATTAAACTAAAAAGTAGGTGTCCGCTCATGTTTTAAGGTTGCTGCTCCTCTAAAATTAATGTCAGGTTGCACGTGAAGAGGCACTACTAAAGACACCTTTCCTCACTTCATACACTGGCACTGCTGAAATGGGCAGTCTCCAGATTTCATACCCTTGGTCTTTGCCAGGACACCTGAGTAAAACCCTGCTCCCAGGCCTTGTGCAGACATCCAGGTTTTCATGACTTATTGCAGAGCAAGCTCCCCATTAAATTAACGGGATGCTTGTCACTGACTTCAGTGGTAGCCGAGTCAACTGCTCAGAAGCTCAAACCTGGGGAGCCCTGAGCACTTCCTGGCTCTGCTCCACCAGAGCACTTCTGTGTGTTTAACTTGAGAGCATGTGAATAGCCTCTTTCAAGTCAGTGGCCCCACATCAAGCAAGGTCAAGATCCCCAGTCTCCTGGCTCACACCACTGGCACTGTGTATCTGAAAACATTGCCTCCTCCACCCCCTCTGATGATGTGAACGCCACGAGTGCTTAAAACTTTGTCATTACTAAATGCATTTTCTATTACTCAAGGACAGACGAGTGACGATAGACAGAAGGTGATAACTTTTGATGCAAAACAGATCTGCATACACACGCTGGTTATGCCTTTGCTGAGCTAAAAGCTGAACCAAGCCTGGTACAGACCTACCTTTAACGGAGGCGGAGTAGGTGGAAATGATACAAAGGAACAGCACGGTAAGAAGAATCATGCTGGACTCCCTGGAGCTCCTGACTGCAGCATCAAGTGTGAGAGCTTCCAAGAAGTGAGCTGCTGAGCGTGGAGGGGCGCTTGCAGGGAGAGACGCTGGGTCAGCCACACTGTTTATCTAGAGGTAGTAAAGGTCAGATTCCAAATTCCACACTCAGGTACTAAGTTCATAAAGGGACTTCCAGTTAATTATTAAGGACTAAGGTAACTGGTGGTTTCTACCCCATTTTATCGATCACCTAAGCTTTCATTTTTTAATATTGAGCCCACACAGCCACATTTCTGAGCCGGGGAGCCCACCTCCAGTCCTGGCAGGACCAGGAGACACTGCCATTCCTCTTCCATCTGAATGAAAGGGTGTTTTGGTCTGTTTGCTGCCAGGGCCCAGATCCTGATCACTGTCTCCACTGTCTTGTATCAACTCTGTGAGCAACCCCAGAGGCAGATGCTTTTTAAGGGTCTTCCTGTAAACAGAAATACGTAGGATTTATCAGTGCGATCCCAAAAGGGATGTTACTTTGCTATGGAGACTCAGACGTGATGTCAGTTCCTGCTATATTGTATCATACCAAACAATTCTCTGTGTTTCAGCAGCCTCAGTCTCCATCTTACATCATTGCAGTGGCAGAGTTTAGAGGCTGAGAAGATGAGATAAACCAGCCGTTCTGTCCCACCTTGCTGAAGAGTATCTGCTTGTCTGGGTCAGAGAGCAGGGCACCTTCTTTTTACTGCTATTTTCCCATTTTCTCATGCTCACTTCACCACCTCCCCAATAAGCCCCCAGTTGACTAACCCATGAGCTTTCCCATTTCCTCTGACAGTAAGTCCCAGGCCATCTTGTGCTAAGCCTTATGGCCACAAAGCTTGCTAAAGGACCTCCTTGTCCTTCCAGTGACAGTGGGATAGTAGGTCATACCACCAAGTTCCTTGGCAAACTCTGGGTGTCATAGTCTTCAAGGGGGCACCCTGTCCCCTAGCATACAAAGCTTCCATGACTGCGAGGAGGGAAGATCTGGTCCTGCTTGTAGGGGAGGCACAGCCATGAGCCA
>NW_008630079.1:0-2779 GCF_000691845.1 Merops nubicus | reverse complement strand
CACTCTTTCACTCCACTTCCAGAGGTTGCTTTAACATGATTGCAAGCTGCAAACACCCTGAATGAATCAGCATTCACCTGTTCCCCAGGGGCTATTTCTGCCTCCAGCTCCTCTGTATTAGTAAGGGGTGTGAGAACAGACTTCTACTTGAGTGACATACATGCCTCCTTTGTTGCCTTGCAGTAAAAAAAGCCAGGTACCATCGTTGTCAATCATTGCCCAACAGTGGGAAAAAACAAGTCCATGCCAATGTTCCTCATTTGTGCTCATCTCTCTGAACCTTGTGGAAGCGTCCCCAGGAGATCTTTGTGTGTGAACACACTCCTGAATGCAAGGAGCTGAGGCAGAGGACTCCAGCTGATCCTTTTGCTCCACTTGGAAAACAAGGAGCTTGCCAAGCTTTCTGTGCTTGCTTCCTTTGTTTGTTTGTTTGAAATAAGGACACCATCTGTGTGCAAAACCAACTCTGGCTAGAGAGAGACCAGAGGTATGGATCCTGTTTTGGAAATGCAATGTTCGCATTTTACTCACAAGTTGATGTTGGTCTGAAATTTGGAGAGGAGCAATTTGTCCTCTTCTTACGCTCTGGGCACAGAGGAAAATTATTTCTTCCTTGAAATAAAGTTATTTAACAAAAAGGCCTCTCTTAGACATTAGAATATTGGAGTATATCTTGCCGTTGAGGTAAATCAGCATATCTCTTTGGACACTATTGTAGCAGTACCTGTTACACAACTAAGGTTGTAACCATCATGTGAAAAATAACATATGCATTTTCATGTCTATACATATATACACCTATATATATACTGTAACACATACTTGTTATATTCTTCAAATGTCTTAAAAACAGGAGGCCTGAGCCTCACCTCTTTTGTGGCCAGATTAAATCAGCAGTGACTTCCTTGAAGTCAAATTACACCAACGAAAGAATTGTTGCGCCCACCAAAGTCCATTGCATTCAGAGGTTGCAGGACCAGCCCCTAATGTTCACTTCACGCCATGCTGGCATATGTACTGGGGTCAAAGTATTACTGTTGCTGCATTTTGCAGAGTCCAAACTATAAGGCTCATATCTTTATATGACCTAATAAAACTAATGAGATTTCCTCACATCTTCTGAGGTCAACAAAATGTTTCTGTCTTCTCTTCACAAGAGACAGCGAGAAGATCTCAGTTTTCAACTCAGACTTTCAGCTACATGCACCATAGTCCCCAAATCGTTTGCCCTTCAGCTGGTGCCTGTGTGCCCCAGCTCCTGCTGTTTTGGTGACTAAGACACCCCCATTTCTGCCATGGGGGATGTGGGGAGGGAGATGCCCAGCCAAGGCGCTGGCTAAAGGTGTGCTGTGAGTGCCACGTGCGTCCTAAGCCTCACCTCAAGGGCATTGCAATCAGACCTGGCCCACAGGGACCAACGTCTCGGTCCACACTTGGGCATCCACTGAGTGTCTTCTTTCCTCTCTCCACACTCTGCCTCCTGGCCTGCAGTGCTGTTTGTACAAAATGCTTTGATATGCAGTTTTAAACTATGGAGTGTTGAGTTTGTTCCGTTGCTGGAGGGAACTCGCCGTTTGAATGAGCATTCTGAAAAGTCACGTTATAGCTCCATCAAAATAGTGAAATTAAGTCAGACAGCTCTTTCTTGACATTTGCAGCTGCTCAGGTCTTCATTTTGCTTTGTCACCACTTGGCAGCCTTCAGAAAACGCAGCATTGCCCCATATTGGTGCCTGAGGACATCGGGGTCTGGAGTAGCCATACTGCCGCTTCGGAAAGTGCAGTATGAGAAAAAGAAATTTACACATGAAAATGCATAAGCAGTGTCTTCATTCTAAGCAAAACCACCTCTGAATATTATGTGAGTTTGTTCGATGCTTTCTTGTTTGTTGTTTGGGTTTGGGTTTTTTTTAAGTAAGCCAGCAAGCAAGCAAATGGGCTTTTTCCATAACCGACGGGCAGCCTTGTAGCCAACAGAAGAAAACAAAGGATTCTGCATAGGGATGGTGGCACATTTGGGCTTGTGTGATGCTGGCATGTAAAGCTAGATATTAATAGTAACATAAGTGAGTCTTTAAATAGACACTAGCAAAAGCAAATGCAAATCTAGCTATTTTTAAAGTAATGCAGGGAATAGGAATCACAAATTAAATAAAACACGATAGCAAACACTAAATACCAACAGTAGTTAAAGGTCAGTGTCTTACTATAGTGACAGCATACAGTTTTGTGACTTTAATATAGCCGTAGTAAACCCGAAACCAGCACTAAAACTGAGTGTGTATGTCTGGAACCAGTGAAACCTGAGATAAACACTGAGGCAGATGAAAAGGCTGTTATGGTAGCATGCACTTGTATGTTTGCTAACTTTGTGTGCCTCATTAACCAGGACAGAACGGATATCTGCGTATTTAGGCTGCCCAAAATACATTTTCCCATCTAATACAATCCCGGTCTCCAGAAGCGACTCCTGCGCCCGGGCAGCATTCTTTCATGAAGTTACCTGCAGGTGAAGCACATCGCCCTTTGTTGGGTATTGCCACTCCAGTTTAAAAAGCACATTGGCGGCAGCCTGTAAAAACATGAAGCGTGAAGGCACGTACCCCCTTTTTAGGGGGCAGGGGCGACGGGGCAGTGCTGGGGGACCTTTGGAAATAGAAATCTGCTCCGAAGAATGTCACCACTTAAAAATACTTCGCTGGCCCCTGTGTGAACTCAGCCGTGTCACCGACACCACCAGATAAAAATAAGGTTTTCTTGCTTTCCCCTCCTCACCCCGC
>NW_008630078.1:0-12815 GCF_000691845.1 Merops nubicus | reverse complement strand
CAGGGGTTCGTTAGCCATAGGACGCGAAGCGGTGCGACTCGGGCCGGTTCTCACCTCTGCTCTCTCCCGCAGCAAGGCAGAGGTGGATCTGGGCCGTGTCCTTCGGGACGAGTATTTTCCACGTGTGATGCCCAGCCACATCTCCAGCCTCGTAAGGAAGGCCCCACAGGGCAGCTCGTCAGCAGTTAACTCCCTCTGGAGAGCTGAAATGTCGCTTGATCCACATGCCCTCTGAGTGTCTGGGGCGCGTCCTGCGTTGCTCTCAACTCCTGACAGCTGCTGCTAGGCTTGGAGTTCCTAGGCAGTTAAAAGCAGATTTTTAACAAATGCCATTAGGGTAAGAAATCGGTTCTGCTTCCCTAAAATGGAATTTCCAAATTCCACCATTTCCAAAGATAGAGACCCTTTAAACAGAAAATGTTCCTCACAAACACCAAACCACCAACTCTAAACTCTTGGTAAGAAAACTCTTGATTCTCCTTTTGCCCTTCATTAAAGCTTCCAGACTTCACTTCCACTGGATGTTTTTTGATGCTGTCCTAGCTGGGCATTTTTCTGTGTGCAGCAGCAAACCTGTGAGTCAGGTTGTCGTGTGGAAGAGCCTCAGTGCTGAGGGTACCACAACTCTGCCACTGTTCCTGGCAGCAGACATCACCCATCCTTTGTCTTGTCCCCGGCTCCCACACCTTGGTGTCACAAGCCATATCCTTCCATCCTCTCCAGCCTTCACTGCTGGGTACAAGTCTGCAGTCGCTTCTAAAAGCTCTGTGTGGCTTAGCCTGGCTCTGTCAGCTCTCATAGACATCACTCCTTGAGAGCTACCCTGCCTCTAACTGCCTCTTTGTCCTTTTCTCCGATTATAACTTCCATGTTCATGCAGACATTGCCATGCCAAAAAACTCCTGCAGAACTTTCTGACAATGCACTTTTACTGTGTAGGATACAGAATGCTACACTACAATAGGAGTCAACCTTTGTTAGGCAAGCTTACAGATCATTTCCTATAGCCAAGTAGTTTTTCTTTTCCTTATTTGTTCGCTTCTGCTGGTCAGGATCTGGACTGACTGCCTTGGAACAAAGTGCAGCATTTGCCTCCACAGCTTACCCTCAGGGTGCCAGGTGCCAATGCAGTATAAAAAGCAGCTTTTTATCCCTGCCATACTCCCTTCACCAGCTCCATTCTCATGATGGCTCATTTAAGCACCAGATTTCCTTAGCTGTGTCATGCAGTTAACCCCTTCTGTGGCAGCGAGTCCCAGCTTGTTTACTCTAGGTGTTGGGCACTTGTCCCCACACACAGCCACAGACTTTCTTCCACCATTCTGAATCTGGCTGTGGTACCAACAATTGGTCTGAGGGCTGAGCCTGAAAACTGAACTCTACAAACACAACTGAGACACCTCAGATGAACACGTGCATCTGGGGATAGCTTGGACTGGTTGGCTGATACTCAGCAGGCCAAGCCACGGGAGGTTTATCTGTTTAGGAAGCTGGCTTGTTTCAACTAGAGCATTCCAGTAAGTTCTCCTTGGCTGTCAGAATCCAGAGTGTCCTGTCTGTCCAGGCACCCACTCAGCACCTGGGCAGCAGTCCTGTTGGGTCTTCCCTCTGTGCTGTGTGCTTCACCTAAGAGACCGAGGAACTACCCTTGGCCACCACCCTACCCTGTGCGGCCACTCCCAGCCCCAAGAAACGAGGCAGGGGAGCAGGATGAGATGCCTGGTGTGCTCAAAGGCAGGGCCACGTTAACCAGCTGGGACTGGTGGAAGCAGCATGTGTACAGCCTCTGGTGTGTTCCTGTCAGTTCAGCTAAACCCAGGTGAGACACCACCAGCAAACGGGCCATGCCTGCAATCCAGACAGGGCTGTCTGGAGACAGCTGACGGGAGAGCCTCCAGTTTTCCCTGAGAGGATTTCCAAGTACTTACTACAAAATGCCTTTGAGTGTATTTATTCAAATATCCCTTAATGGTGGATGCTGCCACATCCATGAACAGCTTTGGTGGTTTTGTCAGAGCTTTCCCAGAAAGCCACATTAGAAAGGGCAGTAACAGTGAACTAAGATGTCAGAAAGACATAAACTGAAAAATACTTTATTATCTCAATTAACTCCAAACCATTTCTATACATGTAATAAAAAGAAGCTTATTAACCCAGTGAATAGCAAACAGCAACAAAATTTGTGAAATAATTTAATATGGAAATAATATTCCTTGTTGACTAGACCTACCAATACTGATTTTAGGAAGAAAGAAATAAGCAACTTTTGATATCTTGCCTCTCTCATGCACGACCCAGACAGAGAACATAAAGTAGCCAAAAGAAAATGCATGCTTGGGTGTTCCTGCAAGCAGATATAGGGGCAATCATCTCCATTTTGAGGTGTACATATTTTAAACCTATTGTGATGGAAGCAAATTCATAAGTCATGAGATTCCACAAATAATTGAAATGCTGCAAGACTTGGTAGTTTCAGTATCTGACAAGATCAGAAATATGAAATTTAACATAATTCTGCTAGACAGACAGCTTAATAAATGCATGTGTGGACCTATCTGAAATATTCCACCCCAAGGAGATTCAAAGACAAGGTTAATGACTACAAAAGACCTGCAGAGTGACAGATTTAGGTAAGAGGCTGCAGATTCCTTTAAGGTTTGTCGATGTGGTCTCTGTTTGAACCAAGGTTGTACAATTAATCACTTTTGGGTTTGAACTCAGCCTGCAATGATAAAATGTAAAGATGAACTCAGACATAGACATTAATGTCTGGGTTGCATCCCTGGAAGGGATGGCAGCTTGACCTAGAGTTTAAACCAAGCAGTGACCAGCCTGACACAGAAGCAGGCTACTCAAGTAATGTAATCATGTGTAAAATTCAGCATGATTTTCAGTTTCAGGTAGATTATAGAATCATTAGTCTATCCTGTTCTCATAAAAGACCATATTGCAAAACTCCAGGGATGACTCATCTCCCAACGTGTGTATCTTTCTTGCACTTCAGTCCTCTGGACTGAATACACATTTGCCAAATTGTTACTACCTTGGAATATGGAGCTGGTAGTAGCCAAAGGGAGGGAACTTGAGTGTTCTCCTTCTGATGGAAGTTTGAGAAATTCTGCACCTGAGGTTTGTTGAATCTGCTTTATCTCAGTGTATTGCTTGTGGCCACATTTAGTCATGATTAACATTCAGGCAGCAACTGCAAATGACTTAAAATACTGTTATAAAATATTTAGTATTTTAAAATAAGATTTAGTAGCTGAATAATCAAGACTAGATTGCAAACAGTTTTTCTTCAAACTTTTGCAGGCAGAACTAGCAGTATGAGCTGTTACTCAGTCTGTGTGTCTCTTGCCTTTGCATACATGTTGTGGGACAAATACCTAGCAAGGGATTGAACCATCCAGGCTAAAAACCTTTCTGAGTCCCATACACTTCATAATCAATCTTCTGTTACCAAAAAAAATTACAAGAAATTACAAGCTGGACCACCTGTTCCACTACAGACTTAATTGGAAAATATCTGCTTGGAAGATTCTCATTCTGTGGGTTTCAGTACCTGCTCCATTTTTAGTTACCCCATCCTTTTCACCTCCTCAGCCTGAATTTCCTTTTGAAAATTCCACGTTGCCTGGGCAATAGCTCAAAACACAGTGTGAGCATACTTTAGCCTTTTGATAGCAGCAATCTGTAAACTATAAAATCCACTTTTTTCATTATAACTGACAAATACCTAATGTCAAACTGCCTGGAATGCAGATCATGCTTTTGGCTGGGCAGAGAAGGTAGTTCAGATTCTTCTGCACCCTTTTAATTAGGAAACAAACTGCAACTTCATGAAAAATCTCTTGGGGTGCTTACCTAATAACTCATTTCACAGGTAACATTCTCCTCGGTTGTATCCATTTAGTGCTGCTTCAAAAGGTATAGCAGAAGAAATTACAGTTCTGGCACATAATCACAGAGCAGTAAAAGAGGAACACTCTCCAATTTTATTAACTGTTCCCTTCTTCTCTGAAAAAAAAAAAAATAAAAGAAAGAAAAAGACCTTCTTAGCAAGTGGGAACATTTTGCGTTAACATCAGACAAAGGAGGAAGCTGCACATCACTGGAACAGAGCTTCCTCTTCTAGCTGAGATTTATTCAAGCACAGAACAGCTCGTGGAGGTCAAGAGAAGTGAGGCATTATGGTTTCTATGCTCCAAAGATACTATTTTGCTAACCAATTTATCTGCTTTTGCCTTTATCATTTTTTTTAGCTCAAGCTTACTTTTATTGGTGTATCTGGTAACTGGATTTCTTGCATTTTAGAATTCTGGATGCTTCTGCCACAACCATAGCAGAAAAGGGCTGTAAAATCTGCATGGATTTGGGAAGAAAACTGTGGAATTAAATGCCTGTTTAACCTATGTTTTGACCTTTCTACCACAGTGAAACATTCATCCCCAGAAGCACTGTTAGTTGACCACTGCAGTTTTCACTTCTATTTGCCAGAGCCCTCTTGATTAAGAAGACAGCTGAACAGATAAGGAGCCATTTGTTATGAGTAATGACAAACAGACAAGTGTTGACAGGACAAAAATGGAGGCCTTCCATCTGAGGCCTTTTTCTCCCTAGCCTCACTACCTCCAGACTGAAAAAGACTGTTCTTTTAATCATAACAGAGAATGTTATGGTTAGGGTTAACTAAAAACTTGAATAAACATAGTTTTAAATGAAGAATAGTGTAATTTAGTATTGACAATGTCTTTACTTCCCAGAAGAGCATCCTGCACAAACAAATTTACTGTCACTCTCAATTCTTCTAGTGAGGCAAAGTGGATGTTGTATTCCTCTTTTTGCTGAGTACATGAATCCCTATAGCCATGCAGAATTTGGCACTGGGAAACAAATTCTGCCAGCAACAAAAGAAAACTTGTGTCATTTGGAAGCTCTTAGTTATGCTGACCCCAGGATGCTGATGTTTATGACAGTTATTGTGCAAATATTTGGAAGTTCTTAAAGTTATGAAACAATTTAGATAGGAAATTTGGATCTATTTGGATAGATCCTACCACTGATAGGCACTCACCTTAGCCCAAGGGTAACTTCTACTCCAACAAAAGAACTGATGCAGGAGGTGGCCAGAGGCATCCTTTCCCTGGGCATCTTCTGTTTGATTTTAATCAGCTAGTGATAAAGAAGTCTGTAAAAACCTTGGCCCATCAGACATTTGCTTTTAATAAAATAAAACAAAAGAAATCCATGAACACAAAGCAAAAAAAGGTAAGTGTGAGAAGGGTAGTCTGTCAGTTATATTGGTAATGAGGGAGCTCTCTAGCAATGACCTGTGCTAGAGCAAAGGGACCTCTAAAGCAAATGGTACCATCAATCCTTAAAAGGGAGAAAGAAAACAATAAACATTAAAATGCTGAAACACTTGTACACTGCTACTTAATATCTGATTTTTGTTAACTGATACACAAGATGTTTCCAGGCTTCAGCACTTGGTTCTTCAGGCTGTCTTTTGCATCTAATATTCTTTACAAAATTTGCAACCACAGTAAGAAACTCAGGATATTAGTAAATTATATTTAGTAATAACTTAGAAATACTAAAGTAAAAAGTAGACATACTCAGATCTTACACTTCTATCTATTCATTCCATTCATCATCTCCCTCCACCCAGTTCAGTGGAGCTAAGAAGAACCTTTGTTTCAAAGGCTAGAAGAGTGGCAGGATTTAGCTTCATCAGAGTCATGGAAGAACTGCAGCCACCCAATTTTCCGAACTGTAAAAAGATTTTATTTACCTCACAAAAAGGTCAATAGAATGTTTCCTGACTTAGTTCATTGAGGTGCTTCCTTAAGAAAGAATTTAAAAGTACAGGATAAGGAGGCTGTAAATCAGCAAAGTGATTGTCTGTTCCAAAAAGCCAACCATAACTCAAGGCACCTTTGTCTTCCCTGCCTCCATCCCCCTCTCCCTCTTCTGCTCCTTGGAGAAGTTCATGGTGTAGTCCTAGCAGGAAAATAAACCAGGCATACACAGTGAGACATTAAGATCAGAAAAATCCAGTGCTGGAGCAAGACTGCAGCAAGAAGGTACCAGACTCCACAGGTCAGAGGCATTCAGCCTTTTCACTCCCTCCCCTTCCCAGCAACAGGCCAGCTCCCAGTTTCCTTGTCTGCTTCAGCCCAGTTTGTCCTTGGGCTTCTGCTGAAATGAAATTCAATGCCAGAGTACCTGTGTGTTATACAAATTATGGCAGTATAATCTTCCAGGGGAGGCAAATATTGCATTGTATGAGAACACTGATGTCTGTAGTTATACAGTCTCAACCTATTCTGCTTCCCATAGGGGACTAATCCAAAAGACTTTGTTGTCTTTCTGTACCTCCTAATCAACAATTACCAGCCACAATTTGAGGTTGCTGGTCTCTATTATGATACATTTTGCAAAACGGGAGCGAAAGCAAATCATTTACAGTTTAAAAGGGGAAACAATTTTTAAAGTGTTATTCTCTATTTTCAACCAAATATGTCTGTGCTTTTGAAAAGAGCCATATTTAAAATGCAATGTGAAATAAGGGCAGCCTACCCTGCAGCAAAATCTAGCATCACCAAGTACAAAACACACAGGCAGGCCAGGCTTGCTGCAGGAATTTCAGAGAAAGTCAAAACACCAAACTGGTGGGTGTGACTGAGTGAGTGGCTGGAAATAGCACGTGCAGTGCTGAACCAGCTTTTTACAACACTAGCTTCATCTGCAGGTGCAGAAAGAAAGTGAATTCTTCATTTCAGTTTATTCAACAAGTTCATTTTGATGCCTGGATCATTCGGAGATGAGAACTAAACTGGGATTGGAAAAAGGAAGCCAGCTTGTCTTTCTCTTTTCCAAACTGCACAAAATCAAGATGCAGGCTGATGAGCTCTAACTTGTGGGAGGGTAAGATCTGGTAGTATTAATATCTTGGAAGTTGGAGGAGCTAAAAACAAATTTTCATCTCTCACTAATGATTCCTTCATGCATTTTAACTGAATCCCATCTAAATGTAACCTAACAGAAGTAATCAGTGAAAAGCTCAGAGCACCTAATAAATAAAGATCTCAAATAGTACTTAACAACTTAAAATCAAAGCTTTGAATAGCTGCATGCTGGTGTATCTTAAACCAGTGACTATTCCTGTCCTTCTGACTGACAAAAAGTGATCCTCACAAACACAAGGAATGTGCTGTTACTTATGAATTAGGAATTATAAATGTAAATTATTCTAAATGTAACCTAACAGAAGTAATCAGTGAAAAGCTCAGAGCACCTAATAAATCAAAGATCTCAAATAGTACTTAACAACTTAAAATCAAAGCTTTGAATAGCTGCATGCTGGTGTATCTTAAACCAGTGACTATTCCTGTCCTTCTGACTGACAAAAAGTGATCCTCACAAGCACAGGGAATGTGCTGTTACTTAAGAAAAGAATTAGGAATTATAAACGTAAATTATTAAAATGATCATATCAATTAAGGTTTCCTGCTTGCCATTTGAAATCATGAATCAACTATTTAAATCTATGGTTTAAGCCAACAATAGAAAAAGGAAGTAGCTGACATAGTATTTTAACTGCTGGCATCAAATTTATATACAAATAGCTGCTCTCGGATGTATGTCCTCACTTTCTGCAGGTAAGAACACCGATGTTTGTTTTGCTCCAGTAACATGCCAGCCTGCAGAAGAGGCAAATCAATTACTCCCTGTCTCCTGTTTCACAGCCCTGTGCGTGTTCCAGGGGCTGAAAGCTGACACGGGGCGGATCTCACCACTGCCTCCCATCAGGGATGTCACACTCACTGTCCCTTGGGTCAGGCTTTGCAGGCAGCAAAGCAAACATTTCTCACACTCGGTTCCTTAAAGATACCAGCTTGGAAATGGCAACTTTCATTTCAGTTTAACCCTTCTCATAACTATTTTGGCATTCAAGCCAGTCTTTCAGCATTACCTGTGTGACCTGCCCTAGACTAGATGGTCCTGCTCTAGCAGGGGGGTTGGACTTGATAATCTCAAGAGTCCCTTCCAGCCCCTGACATTCTGTGATTCTGTGACTCTGTGATTACTTTCATTTCTGCTGCTTTTTTTTGGCTGTCTTATTTTGTAGTCAACCATTTCTCACTAAGAATAAGGAAAGAAATCCAAAGTATTCTGAAGAAATGTCCATGTGTAAAACAAACATCTGGCAGGTGAGCATTTTCCCCTGATCCTAGCATGAATGACTAGGCAAAGTCTCAGTTTCCCAGCTGAGAATGCTGTCTAAGTAATAGTTTAAGCTTATACAAATAAAGTTTAGAAAAAGGTCATTCTGTTTACCCATGTCTTAAATACAGCCTTCCTGCCAAAAGTCTGAGTCAACACCACCATAAGAGTCTGTAAGGATTTCCTGCAGTTCCAGGGACTGTTTTACCATGACCATTCCTGTCAGGGTTGATTCATACCAGAAATCTTACCCCAAAGTCACACCAGAACACTTTGTTTAGGTGTCACCCTTCACTGAACAATTTAGTCTACATCTACATACCTTCTCCCTGGCTCAAGCAGTCATTTTCCACCCTTGCTGCCACAACTGAAACCTTGATCTGTGCTCAGTGACCTAGGTGGAATACTGCTGGATTTAGTAAGGAACGACAGGCAGACACATGGTGAGGTTTGAACAGGATTAAAGCCATTGTGGTTTCATGTATCATGGAATGGAAGCCAAAACCAGTTACTATTCCTGGCTCCAGTGCAGGCTGGCCCCAGCATCTTGGGCAAGACTTTTTAGCACCATGGACTGCCACATGTGTCCATCCTAACTCTCTGGACTCCTAGAGAAGAATGGAGATTCATACCTCTACAGGAGATCATCAAGGATTAGTATTAACCCAGTGGGACTCTGATCTCAGTTGGAGAAGCTGAAGAGGGCCACAATACAAGCAGACAGAACCATTTCCATCATACTCTGCCCAGAGCTGTGTTCTGAAGAGACGTGCTGTAGCAGCTGCAGCAGTGACTGTACCAGGCTCCTCTCTGCTTGCCATGCTGCTGATTCACTGGTCCATTTTTAACAGGAAACCCCCCTTCTTCACCTCCCCCCCACTTCCCAGTGAAACATGAGCCCAACAACATTTGAGTAACAGTTAAACTTTTGAACTTGTTATGTAGGAGTAGCCTTGAACTTATGCAAAATAGTTCTGGCCAGACCAATGTGTTCAGCCCAGGTTTAGTCCCCTACTTTATTTATAGGTCAAACCTAATTGGAAACAAAACAGCTTTTACTCCTTGTTACACTCTTATTCAAACCAGCAGGGAGCTATGAATTGAAGGCAAAATACAATGGATTCCTGTCTCCTTTTTCCCAAATTCTCTCTTAACAAGGGATTTTCAGAGCGTTTGCCTTTCTGATACACATCTGTGGTACTGGCCAACCGTTACCTTTGCACGCAATATATGAACAAGTATTTTGGATTTTACTACTCACAAGGAAACTCAGTCAAGGCTTATTCAAAGAGGGACTGCTCAGAGCAAACTGCTTACACATCAGCAAATGCACACCAAAAACAAGTGTAAGGGGCTGGACCAGCACATCACAGCTCAGCAGACTGATACTTTTTCCTAGCAACAATTTGGATGCAGTTTATAAGCCCTTAAAAATACTTGGTCTTTACTCTTAAGGAAAAATAACTTGTTTGCTGGGTATAAACTGCAAGAAACTCAAGCCTGCATATATTATATCTGACATACAAACAGTCCCTGTTTGCTTAACAGGAACTTTTTTTTTAAGCCTAAAAACTGATCCCTCACATTGCTACCATTTAAAATATCTCTTCGCTGACTCCAGCATGTAAAATCAGATGAATGCTGCAGAACATGTTACAGGGAGCAATGTCTGTCTTACCATCAGCTTTTAGTTTTTGCCAAGAAGCTGAAGTGGGGGAGCAGATGTTGCTAACGGTGTGAATCCATCTGGAAGACTTTCTACTGAACAGAAACCACCTCCTGGTGTAATCTGTGATTTGTGTGGTGAATGAGGAATTGGGGGAGAAAGTCAAACGAAAGACATCATATTGAGGCAAAGTAAGATGCTGAATGTGAAACGTTGATCTTTTTTAAGGTGCCAGAAAACTTCCAAGGTTTCCTATTCTAACTACAAGATGAATGATTATGATAATACACCCTTGCCAAGGGGAAAGATTAATGCAGTAAGGACCACGGCAAATGGCTGTAAGATCTGAAAAGTCATTATACAAGAAATGGTCTCAGAAAAGACAAAGTAACTAAATTCTTATTGCTCTTTAATGCAGGGATGGGAGAGATGTTTGCACAGAGGCTGTATGGCAGAGACAGTAAATCAAATTTAAGAAAACTCTCCTCTCCTGCAATCTTTTCCTAAAATGCACTGCATGCTCCCTCAGCAAACAGTAGGGTAAGGTGTTTGTGCATAGGGAGTACTGAAAGTAGCTACTAACAGAACAGAAGATCGCTTCATGTAAGCAGGGAAAGGCTTTTATCTCCTTTCAGATAGCCTGTTGTATTTAAGGACAGGCAACATGAATTGTGAGCCAAGAAAGTTTCAGCTCTGTTGTGGCATGACGGGTTCATTTTCATGATGGGATTCCAGAGTCTTTATTGCTGTAAGGAAACATTGAGTCAGTGGAAGTCTCAGTCCCACACAGGCCCTCACCTGGATCAGCCTTGTCCTGCACTTTGCAGCTGCACACAAGGTGATTTGGCAGAACAAGCTCTGAGTACTTTAAGTTGCTTCCTGTAATGAAACACATATTACTTTTATAAACCAGAGTTGAATCTGCTGCCAGTATAAAGGAATCCAAGTCATCTGTGGCAGCTTAAACCATGTCCTTTCCTTCCCAACCCGTAGCCTCCTATGTTCCTTGCAAGGGAAGTCATACACCGAGTCATACACACAGAAAAATTCCTTTCTTAGGTAAGATGACCGTCAGCAAGTGACCTAATGGTGAACAATTCAGGATGATCTTGATTAATAGAATGTAATAGAAATAGAGTTGTTTCATATAACCTTTCAGTCTTCAATGCTGCAGTTAGGTCCTCTATTAATAGAACTGCCAGAAATGTCTACTCATGCCTGAATTCACATCAGGTACAGTAAGTTGAGTGAGTGAATTTAGTGCTGGCTTAACTGACATTGTGAACAAAGCCTACCTTTTATTCCTGAAAGAGAAATACCATCCACAATAGTGTCACTTCCCATCAACACGCCTGAATTCCAATCTGGGTGACTGTCTCTTAGCATAATAAGTTTGCAAAATGCACTTGCACACGATAGACTTTATGTTTAGTGGGTAGATTGTTTTTTAAGATTGAAAGAACCTGACTGAAGCAATACCAAATAGAAATACAAAATACTTTTAGGAATTAGAGTCAGCCTACAAAAGAGAAAGACATTCACAAAGCCTTTCTTTGGCTAATAACACCATTTATGAGATGAATTTCAGTAATACTATCATACACTATGGGATATCTTGTATCATCCTAGTTTAATCATTGACGAGGACACAGATTTAATCAGAACTGTGAGAATGTCTGGGAATAGTATACTGATTAATTGTACTAGCCCAGTAATGAAACTCTCAAACTACAGTAGGCCTTCCAAATTGCAGCCTGGGAAATGACTTTAGCATTGCCAGCTAAAACCATCTCTCCTATAGGCTCATTCTCCTTCCTTCATCACAAGCCAAGTTTGGTGTTCACAAACAAAATAAACCCCTTGTAGCAGGAAAAAAAATAAAGACGGCTGGTTTTGTAAAGGATTTAAATATTTTGGCAAAATGATGCAGGGTAAATCCCTTTGGATAATTTCTTCCTGCAGTAGTCTCCTACTTTCTGTCACTGGTAATAACAGTTTATCCAATTAGCCTGCATTTCCTTGAGAATTAAAATGTAAAATCAGAGACTCCAATAGGATGCTCGAAGCCTATGGCAGAGGAGCAGAGCAGTGTGTAAAGAGTCTCACAGACCTGTTTATCACAGTCTATTTTTCACAGTCAACACATGAATATACAGATAATTTGTATTTTTGTCAGCCCTTCCCTGACCATTTACTTAGTTCTCTGGGAATAAACTACCTTAATTTTTAGCCCTTTTCTTTCAGCAAGGCTTGTCCTCAAACTTGCACTCATCTTCCACAAACTCCATTTTGCTGGAAAGCCAAAATGAAGCCTAGCTCCTTCAGGGATCAGCACCTCTTTACCTCACAAGCACAACAGGGGCTTTGACTCGGGCTTTTTATATCTCTGCCTCTTTCCCGGGCACATCTCCAGTGCGGCGGCGCGTTCCCCCTCACACAAGCATCCTCATCACACCCACAGACAAAAATCTGCATTTTGCAGCAGTCCTGCATGAGCAACTTTCATCCGGCAGCTACTAACTCTTTTTAGCCTGCTCTTTTTAGCTGCTCTTTTTCGCTGCTCCTCAGAAACTCGTGTTTTGCCGGGCTGGGGAGAGATATCCGGCAGCACCCTGAGGGCGAGCGGGGCTTTGAGGTGAGAGGAAATGCTCACATAGCTTTAGTTACTTACTGCCCTGTGTCTAACGGTCTTGTGCAGCGTGGGAACACACGTGTCTTTCACGGGGGGCTGCAGCCCCCCCTCAGGAGCTGCCCCTCAGCCCTGAGAGGCGCGAAGCAGAGGCAGGCAGGACAGCACCCAGCGGCAGAGCCACTGTGCTATGGAGGGACGGCGTGCTACGCCTCTCCCAAGGAAAGTCCTCCTCAGCAATAGTTCCTTCCCTCGCTGCCGGCTAGGGCTTTAAAAGAACGACGGTGGGGG
>NW_008630077.1:24159-26650 GCF_000691845.1 Merops nubicus | reverse complement strand
TTCTATGGTTCTGTGATTCTCTAGGGTGCAAGAAACACCTACATGGGCCTGGCAGAGGTCACACTCTATCTATGGGAGACATGAGCCTTTCTCGCACAGGATACTTGGGGTAATTTCAAATGGTACTAAAAGCTTACACAGGGGCAACTGAATCTATCTGAGATCCCCATTGACTCTAACTGGAGTTTAGACACCTTGTTCACATGCTGATCCATATTTGAGAACCTTCATATCCATATCTCTAAATCTCCTGGTTGAATCTTACCCATAGACAAGACTGAAAGGAATGTCCTGAATCACTGAGTCCATTCCTTCCCTTTTGTTGCATACTTTTACAATTAATTAATTTTAATTAATATTATTCTAAAACAATATTAATTGCAGCCTAAGCATAATATTGTCAACTTCGTATGCAGAACAGATCTGGAGAGATGGATATTCAGTATAAAGAGTAAAGATAATTGTTTACACCAGAAGAATAGGTGAATACAGGAGCAAGTTACCCAGAGAGGTTGTGGGATGTCTATGCCTGGAGATACTCAACGCTCAACTAGACAAGACCCTGAGCAACATGTTCTAAGCCCTGCTTTCAGCTGGGTTTTGAACCAGATGACCTTTGGATGCCCTTTCCAATATATACTACTCTATGAAGTTATATTTAGTAGCTGCAAGGATGAATATTGCAGTCAGAGAAGAGGAGAAGGACTCCTTCCTACTCTACTGCCATTCTTCAGCTCTCTGAGACAAAGAAGAGTTAGTTTCTTGTTGAAGGAATAGAAAAGGGAAAGGTTATTGCTGAAGAAATTGCATAGAGAAATGTAACATGAAATTTTAAATTAGGGACAAAACAGTAGCAGAATAGACCTGTCAGGAACCAAATAGAATCATAGACCTGAAAGGGTCTTGCCAACCTGGTAAAAAACCCTCTAGCCACTGACACAAGCACTGCACTAAGGACTGTAGACAAGGCATCTATGAAGGCAACCTTAGACACCTGGAAATAGAACAGCATCCCCTGGCCCTGCTTCATATCATTTACTTTTCTCAAAAACAGAAGCAAAATCCCCAGTCTGTGGAAGTTTAATGATTAACAGTGACACAATGGAAAAGGCTGTAAATGACTTTCAGTTTTTTTCAGAAGGTACTTCAAAAAAGCCCCCCCAAAACCCCCCAAAAATCCATGGATGATAATTCACTAGCTCTTAATGCAGTCAAGTAATTTTCTGTGATGGCTGTTCCTCTTTTAAAAGATTTGGATATCAATGGCTTGCTTTTAAATTTCCAGGTGACAGCCTGGCTTTTAAGGTCTGCTAAAGGGTTGGGTTTTCTGTTTGCTGTCATTTTGTTTTTCTGTTTTATTGTCTCAGTAGAGTGTAGACTTCTAGTATGCAAGTCAAACAAGCGCAGCATTGTGATACAACATGTTGGAAAAGAAATGCAGTTGTGCTCCCTTTTGGAGACTTTATTTCCCCCTCTTTTTCTTATTCATAGTGAAAATCTGTAAAGGTCCTTTGAACGTAGGACACAGGAGACAATGCAATGAACAGTCTCATTTGAAGGCTCACATAAGCCCTTCTGTGTGAGCGCTTCTCTTTCTGAGCTCTATACTTCGAATTTTGAATTAATACTATTACCTGAATTAACATTTGTCACCCCATATTTTTAGAAATCCCAAACCAAAGTGAGGGGTAAATTAATATTGACTGCACTTGCAAATTAAATGCAGATTGGTTTTAAGAAAGAAAAATCACAGCAGCTGCATACTGTATTTATTTCTCCAGTCAGAGTGCCTAATAACAAACAAAGCTTGGATTCTGCTTTGAGTTACTCCACTGCGGGTGTTAATTTTGCCTCTAAGTCAGGCAAGCAACTGCAGATCTCCACCAGCGCAGTGTAGGAGTCTGGCCTTTGGTGGTTGGTAAATTTCATCACAACAGTGTTTATTTCCCTGTCTGAATACTTCAAAATGAAAATATATTGTTAATATGATTTTATTAGTACATGTCTGGACTGTTGATTAAAAGATAAACTGTTTGAAATGTTTTTTATTTAGCAGAAACTCAGGATATTCATTTTCAGATGGCTACATGCTGAATCTGAATCCCAAGCTCATTCTAGCTCATATTTCAGCATTAGTTCACATCCAAGTGCTGCTGATCTCAATGCAAACTTAACCTAGGAAAAGATAAGCACTTGGATGCATTTGGTAAAAGCTTGAAATAGCTTCAGAATTGTCCTGTCAACACCTGCTCAACCTGCTGCTTAGTCCCTTATGCATAAATCCATTTGTGTCACATTTTTTATATCTGTTATGTATCGGTGTAACTGAAGTCCCTGCATGCTGAGCTGGCCTCATGGTTCTTTTATTATGAAATTTAAAAGTTGACCTTGGAGCAGAAGCTGTATATCAAGTTCCCAGTCTCTATTAAGTGCCCAGAGTCTTGCTGTTGTACACATATTCTTTCATCCAATGAGTCTTAACTTTTATGTA
>NW_008630077.1:10937-24128 GCF_000691845.1 Merops nubicus | reverse complement strand
CAGCAGGATGGATGGAGAGTCTATCATCTCCCATGAGGGTGCAAGATGGTAAAAGTAATTTCCTGGGAGGTGGAAATGGAGTCTGAAGATGCAACGACACACCTGGGGGCATTTAAATCACCAGGCTACATTACATAAAAGACCAGTACCCTTCTGCATACAAAAGAATTATCCCTGTTTGGTACTGTGGAAGAAAGAACAGTATTTATTTTCAGGGTCACAGCTGTGGGTCCCCAGATAAAGCTAGTACTTTACTGAATCCTGAGTAAGCTGACCAAAGGCGGGGATTTTAGAAGCCCTTTTAGATTTAACATCTACTAATGGCACACACTCAACACTGTGACTTCAGACAAATCCCTGCTCGTGTCATAGAATAACTGGAACCTTCTTCAGGAACTCTCCTCAAGCACTGTAAAGGGAGCATCAGGTTTGCTCTCTTCTGCAGGTATCAGACTACACAGCCACTTTGGCAGAGCTACTGTTGATTCTCCAGGTTATTTTGTAACTTCTAGAAGTTCACCTCTGCTACACAGCTGCAGTCTGTTTCACAGCTCTCTATGATCCCCACTCTTTGGGCTTTACCAGTAGTAAAGCTGTCCCATCTTAGTCAGAGTAGTTCAAATCCACAGGAGTTATGCACCCCTCAACTATCCAGGCCAAGGACTGCACAGCCAGATCATCTTCTCTGCTTATGCTGGCAGCTACAACAACAGCTGTAAAACACTGCTCAGACCAGGGCTGTATGCCTGCTTAGCATCTACTGGCACAAGTGATATGGTAAAAAAATAAGAGTTTCTATGGGAGAAAGCTGTTATGAAATAAATAGCAGTTTATTCCACTGGCATGCCTACTGTTGGGAGAATTTGGCTTTCCCTTGCCCCAGATAAAACATGTTTGTATTTGAGATAATTTCTAATATCGATACAGTGCTTTTGGAACCAAGCTGAACTGATCCAAAGAAAAAGCCACTGTGCTTTCATATATACAGATGGGATAGGGCAGCATTGGAGGCATGAAAATAGGCACATCAGGATCAGGAAGAAGAAATCACTTCTGTATTCACTCTGCAATGGTGCAGGAAATTCTTACCAAGTTATATGAAGAGATCTAATACCCATCTGTATCAGAAGAATAAGTATCTTGTTCTTGTCATAATGTTTCCACTGTAAGCTCCAAAAGCATACTGAAGGCTGCTGAGCAAATCTGAATTCCCTCTTTTTTTTTATTTTTTTGTAAGTTAGCAGCTCTTATCTGAATTAGAAGTACACAATATAAGAGATACCATCATGCCCAAAGTGGTTACATTTCACTGGTTATAACCATTGTGCCCTTAGACAAGAATATTTCTCCATAAGCCAATCCAGGAAACTAAAATTTTACATCTAAACTAAGATTCAATGAATCAATAAGATTTCATTAGGTTTATTTTGATTGCATAATACAGGGCAGTGTGTCCCTCAAAAACAAAACCAAACCAAACCAAACCAAACCAAACCAAACCACCAAAACCAACAAAAAAAACCCCCACAACACCTTACTTTGAATCTTACTTTGCTTAGAACAGTAGTAACAGGAGAAATCATTGGCTTGTGTAGCAAGGACATAGCAGTGGAGGGATTTTATGATTAAAGGTCAGTATGTGAAGTTTGTGTGGTCACAGCATAAAATCTTAGTGGTTTTGATGACTCAGCTGCAATCTGGATCCAGCTAAGGCAGAGAGTTGATGATTAAAGGTCAGTATGTGAAGTTTGCGTGGTCACAGCATAAAGTCTTAGTGGTTTTGATGACTCGGCTGCAATCTGGATCCAGCTAAGGCACATTCCATCATTGGCATCACTCTTGACAAAATAAGCAAACAAAATGCCCTTCAGTATTTGAGTATACCTTTGCTGAAATATCATGTAATAGCTGTGATTTTAAAGCGTATTCCAACATATACTTTTCCTTTGCATGTAGGTAAGCTTTTAGCCTTCAGAAACATTCCTGTATAGAAAATATCTCTCATATGAGAACTGTGGCAGCCGATGAAGAAGATAGCTCTCTGCTTTGCTCTGACTTCAGCCTATCCTTAGGGCAAAGCTGACATCAGGTAAGTGGGAACTGGCAATGATCTTGATTACTTTTACAAAAAAAACACAAACCTGTGACTTATTCCTGGTGTTTCCTTCCTAGAAATGATTTATTTTTACGCAAATATACCAAAGAACATTAAGATTTTCCTAGAAGAAAAGAAATAATTCATTGATGCAGAGCTCTAATCTTGGCCATTTCCTTCCCTGTACTGCCTCCGAGGTGTGATGGTGGCTCTGATCTTTGGTAAGCTTTATAAGCCTCTTTTAGCAGCCTCTAGGGGATGGTGCTAAAAACTAGTTTAGCTTAGGGAATGCTCACACTATTCTGGAGACCAAAACATTCCCAAGTGTCAAGAAATCAGCAAAAGACATAGGAGAGCAACAGTTAAACTTATATAGCCTTTACATCCAATACTAAAAAAGCTTGGGTAGCCCCAGGAGTCAAGGCTTTACCTTCAGGAGAATGTGGCAAGCTGGAGACTAAGTAATCATTTGTGAAGGACAGAAACTTCCTGGATGCACTTTTCATCTGTCTGGTAGTGTGAAATTCCCACACATATCTCCTACTGACACAGCTTCGTTAGAAAAACAAACTGGTGCTGCTAGAGATAAGCACCAAAAAGCTCCCATGCTAGCTCATTCCCTACTATATTGATCAATAATATTCTGTGGAAACAAGAAGGAAGCCAGGGCTGTGACAAAAGACCGGAGCAGGAAAAAATTCCTCTGTTGGGAGCACACATCTGGCTGCTTTCTCACAGCTGAAGGTGGCTCCAGGAGGAGTGACCAGCCCTCCCAAACAGCTCTTCTGCAAGAGCAGCATTTACTGAACTCTGGAAGCAGTCCAAACCCCTTGCCGTTCTTATTGGGCAGCTCAAGTGCTGCTAGTTCCCCCAAGTTCCTCTGAAGTGTAAATCATCCATGTTTTGCAGAGTCTGGTGCTAACAGACTGCATTTAACACGTGTGTCTCTTTCCTTTTGCTTGGTTTGGCTGGGGGTTTGGCTGGGTTTTTTTTCACATCAGCAGGGAGCAGAAGGGAGATCAGGATGCTTCCACTACACCTTTGGTGGCACAAAGAAGGGAATAATGAAGGGAGAGAGAAGTGACTTAAGAGGAACAGGGCATCAAAAGGAAATTGATAAACAAACTAAGGCAAAGAACAGGGAGAGAAGAATTACAGAAGTAGTTACAGTTCTGGAAAGGGAACCCTGTGCTAGAGTTTGGATTTCCAACTTCAATTTAGCTTTCTTAGAGCTTGGAGGTACTTCTAATCTCCAGCTTCTCCTGTACAGATGAAATAAAAAACTTCTGAGAGTAGAACACTAGAACAAGGCCTACACTGCTTTGTCTCCACGTGGGTCTCCAAAGAAGTCCCTCTCCTTCCCTAAACTCTGTGCCTGTGCCAGGATGTAAAGAAATAGGCAAATTGGAAATTGAAATATGCATCAAACCTACTGCTGGCCTCACAAAAATGAGGTGAGAGTCTAGAATGAGGTGAGAGCCCTTTCCACCCTTGCTTTCTCCTTTCTATTTCATTCCTTACGTTTCCTGAATATAGTAATGAATACCAGGGACATCTCAAAAGTAGCAGCCAGAAACAACCCATAATTACCAAGCCAAGAAACTGGCAAGTCTATCAAGCTGCATAAGGAGCAGCCTATGGTTTGCTATGTCTGCACGCTGGAAAAATCAGACTGAACTGATAGTTGATACTCCTCCCTTCACTGTGTTTCTTATGATAGCTGTTTCCATGGCAAATATACAGACGTGGCTTTCTACAACCACACTCTTCTATTGCTTTTCTTGTAGATATGCATTTCATAGGAAAATAGATTTCTTTCCACCCCTAAGCAGCTCTAGTCCAGAGTGAGAGTCAGAGCTCCTTTAAGGGACAGTGAGAAGCCATTTGCTTTTTTTTTTAAGCAGAAGGAACATGGTATGAGATACGCACACAGCAAGTTGTAATGGATACGGTTAAGATAAAAACCTTCTATAAAATGTCTGCATATGATTTCCTAACACCACAGGAGTTTTGCTCACAATATTTTGTTTTCCTGCATTTTGCTCATCTGAGGCACCTATGAGTTGATTTCATCATCATCATTTTATACACAGAATTGATGTTTCTCTTTCCCAACCCTGAGACCCCAGTGTTGCAACTGGTAGCATGCAGATAGCTCTGAAGTTCTTCGATTACGCATCAACTGTGGCCTGGTGCCAAACTGCCTGGGGCATTTGAAAAGGTTTAGTAGGATAGAAGCCTAAAAGGGAAGGTGATAATACAGCTGTAAACATTTCAGTATACATACATTTAAATCTAAGCTTATCCACAATTCTGTCTCCTCTGTTTTGCTGCTCTGTCTGAAATCTCTCAGGGTTTAGTTGGATTCGTGACTAGAACTTGCTGCTGTTCGGAGAATGGGTGTACGAATTGCACAGGAATAGTTTTTGTGGTGATGGTTATCTTATGTTAAATAATGATGTTCTACTTCAGTAGGAGAAGCAACTTGATTTGGCTGGTGTTCCCCAGCTGGCATCTCTGTGGCTTGAAGTGTCTTGTGTCAGGATATGGTAGTGTCTTCATTTCATTCAGATGTGACTCAGGGGTAAGCTGAGTCCCAGAACTGAATCACCTGCACATTGCAGGGGGATCTATAACAGAGGCTTTCTCTAGAGTGGAGCAGTCCTGTGATAGGGAAATATTTTGTCTAGCTAGATCTATAAGCAGATTTTTCTATGAATAGGCCTAGTGCAAGAGCTGAGGATGTGGAATGAGTACACAAGAGGTTAATCTGATTTTCAGTGACTGGCTGGAGTCAACGTCCAACACTGATTTTGATTTAACCTGCTCTGTTTCTTTTATGGAATTTGCTTTATTAAGTTGGTCTTCCTTTCCCTCTGCTTACAGAGATACTTTGGGATCTATGTTCCTTCAGATTCAGCTTTTGGAGGTAGGGCAAATTACCTCCAGTTGGGTCCATTTACATAGTGTTTCAGCTTTCCACCTAGACTTAAAACCTCATATTCTGCTACTGTGTGGGTTGCTTTTTTCTCCTGGAGACACTGGCAATATGTGAAACTTATCTATACTGAAGGCTTCTGACAGTCCTCTGCTCTTGCAACAGGAGGATCTTGTTCCAGGATGTAGGAGTGAGCCTGCTGATATCTACAGAAAAGCTTTCTCCATCATATGAAAAATAGGTCTGAGAGACTTTCTCTGACCTATGTCATTAATTCTATTCCTAGAAAATTAGTTATCAGTCTTGAAATGTCCTAGGAGAAAAAACAAACAGAGATCAACAGGAACCTCTTTCTGTAATCTCCAATTTGAGCAATTGTAGATTTTCTTTTTTTTTTGTAGTGACTAATTTTTCCCTTGGAACCAAAAAGTAAAGGAGAGTAATATGCTATGCTATGGTTGCTGCAGCTGGGAGTTCAGAGTTGGAATGGAGCCTGAAGGAGCCTAATTTAGAAAATAATGAGCTTTGGGAGTGAGTACTAAATCTAAATATATGCATGTGTGCTCATGTATAGTAACCATGACACATTAAGTGCCACATGAGTGCTTGGATTTGAAAAGTCTCTCTTTCTTAGCTGTGTCACTAAGAGGAAAACTGGAGGTTAAGAGAGGTTCAAAAATGGTAACAGTAAGCAGTAATGGCCATCAGCAACTGACTTCAAATGGAAGAGCTGGAAAACCTTGTATGAAGTGTATAAACACAATTTCTTACTTCTCACCCTGGCTTCTTTATCTTTTTCATATTTTGGATTGAATACCCAGGAGTATGGCAGTAAATCTACAGAAGAAATTTATTTCTTTTTAAAAAATAGAAATAATCAAATCTTATTTCATCAAAATGTTTGGGCGTTTGCTGTTGTTAGAAAATCCCTAAATTAATAAAGTGTGTTTTTCCTCGCCATGCCAGCGTCAATAGGGAAAAGATGAAAGGGAAATAAAAAGAAGAGAAAAATTGAATAACTAAGAAAAAGCTTTCTGAATAAAATTCTCTCACGAAACAAATAATCAATGTAAAATTGTCCCACTTTGTAAGCTAAGGATTTAAAAATTTCAGTGCTTTCTCTGAAACTGTTTTCCTCTCTTCTGTCAGTTCTGCTCCAGAGCTATAATGGCAATGTATTGAACCTGATCTGTTTTATTTTGTGCAGCTGAAAGGTAGGACCTGATATCAGATCCTTCAGGAACTGAGGCATATAAGACTGCTGTATGATGTCTAGCACATGGTTCCTACAGGAGGTATAGTAACAGGGGTCTCTCTGGTCTGTTTTCTGGAGTGCCTTTAAATGCCTATGGAAAGCTCAGGCAGACTGCCTGAGCTTTGCCAGGCTAATCTAATCTAAATCTTTTTTTAATAGAGAGAAATCCTGTCTTGCTCTTTTAACATCTGCAGAATTTTTCTCCAGCTGATCTTACTGCATGTGCAAGTGTCTTTTCCCTCCTGGGGAATGACAGAGATCTGAGCCCTCTGGGGACTGATTATTTCTCACTCTTCTAGCTCTTTTTTCCATTCAGAGGCAGAGAGGTGAGCTAGGTGCCTCTCTTCCTTTCTGTGTTGTACCAAAAAAAAACTTTTCTGAAAGGTCTGGACTGTGTCCAGTTTCCTTGAACCGTTATTTAATCTTTTTTCATTCTAACAGTAATTAGCTAATGACCAGGTAACTTTTAGTGACCTTATTTTAGTGTTTGTTTAGCTCTGTACAATAGTGTGATGTGGCATTTATTGTAATCTGTACTTAAGACACAGCAAAAGAGTATTCATTCTACTCACAATAGCTGCTTACTATTACCCTCATATAAAATGCAGCATAGAGGACCACAGACATGGGATCAGAGAACAAGATTTAAAGCACAGGTGAAGGATGATATCAGCAGATCCACAACTACCAACAGCACTGGTCAATTATTGGTTAGCAAAGGAAAGCAACGAAGGCAGTTCGGTAAAACAAGTTCTAGTGATAAGGGAAAAGAATGAAGCATTAGTATATAACATCTTAAACACACAAATGCAGCTGGAATGTGATATGACAGACCAAGGAAGAAAAAGCATATGTTATCAAACACAAACATTACTCTAACCCCAGAATCCTGGGGTGAGAAGGAAGAATCAACACCAACAACCTCCCACTCCTCCCAGACAGGAGATGCTGACTGTGCTGTAACAGCCTGCTTGCAGCTTGAAGCCATCAGCTTTCATACCCAGAGGGGCACTGCAAGGGCAAGCATCACACAAGCTTAGCATATTCTCTCTCTCTGGTATGTATGTTGGTTTTAAATATGTCATTTGAACTGTATAATTGTAACTGGAGTAGAAATAATTTGATTAAATGGCTTAGAGTTTAATTAAACTAAAAACAAGTTCTTGGCTTTGTATAAAAGGTGTATTCCCTTTTTGCTTAAGGATTTTAAGTGTGATAGAGAATTCAGTCAATCAGGTCTTTAATATGTGTACAACAAACTTGTAACACAGTGAAGAGCAGAGTCTATACTGTAAGTAGTGGGCTGGAGGTAGTAGGGGAAATAAACCCTCAGTGTCTGTTGCAGTCCAGCAGAAGCCTTGCCAATAACCAGAGCCATTAACCAGAGATGTTTCCAGCTGCTGGAGAGGGGCAGTTCAGTGGATTAGTTTCTTCTAAGAGGACTTGCTGTCAGTGATGTGCTTTGCTGGTGAAAATCCAGAGAAAATGTAGCAGAACAGGGCAGGTCAGACTATGCCCAGCTTCCTGGGAAGCACCATGGTTCTATAAAATGGGTTGTGTGGTCTGCTGGGAAATACAGGCTGGACAAATTTGAGGCACAGCAAAATGAAATTATGATGGCTTATTCCTGGCTTTTCAAACTGCTTGAACTGAGCAGTGCATTTTCCCATCACGTAGCAGGTTGAGGCCTAGGATGCTTTTTTAAAATTGCATGTGAGCTATGCTCACACTCTGCAATAATAAAATTTTCCCTATGAGCTCTGTTTCAATTTCTACATGTTCTGCTTCACTGTTGGTTTGCTGCTGCCAGCTACATTTGCTGAGTTTCAATCAGTCCTGACTGATAAATTTGTGAGACAGAGGGGTGGAAAAGATAGCTGTACTTTGGGATGGTAGCTGTTGCTGCGCAACAAAATATGCACATCTAAAGCAGCAGGCTACAGTTTTCCTACAGCCAGCCAGCTGGGCATTGTGGAGTATATAAAAAACACATGGGAACACCTGACTGAAGGACCATCATGATGTTGAATAACCCACAGGGACAAGCATGGAATAAATTTAGTTAATGCACAGAATGTGTGTATCCTCCCTTCAGTATGTGTTAGCTTTCAGCCTCGCCATCCTCTGGGTCAGCGTGGGGTGGAAGTGCACCACGGGTCCCCTAGCCTGAGTGTTGGATCTCCTTCTTAGGGCCACTGACAAACTGGTGGAGAGGCTGGGAGGTGGCTAGGGACCCCTAATTTGACCAGGCTATAGTTTGACTTTTTTTTCCCCCCCTACTTTATACTGTAACATTTAAGTTGCTAAAAGAGGAATGAACCATTTCCTTATTAAAAGAGATGTAGGGGGAGCCTCGGAAGTAGAATCCACTCTGTTTTAGTAGCATGTTTCCATGGGAGGTTTCAACTCTTACCCTTCAAAACATGAAAAAAAAAAAAAAGAAAAGAAAAAATTAGTGTGGTTGTTCTTGTAGAACTGCATGGGAAATAGGGGTATTATAGATGAGGGAATCCCTGGGGGTCTTTAAGGCCAGGCTGGATGAGGCTCTGGGCAGCCTGATCTAGTGGGAGGTGTCCCTGCTCATGGCAGAGGGGTTGGAACTGGGTGATCCTTGTGGTCCCTTCCAACCCTGACAGATTCTGATTCTGTTTTAGCAGAGGACTTAGTAGTGTTGGCTTGATGATCTTGGCGATCTCTTCCAACCTAAAGGATTCTATGATTAATTAAATATATTTTTAAATAAAATAAATTACAGTGATTGGTGGCGGGCTTGTGTTACCATTATTTTCATGACTTATTTCATTTTATCAGGTTCTCCTCTAGCCTTAGTCTGCTTAGCCTGGGTTGAGGTCAGTGTCCTGTATGAACAACAAATGGGACTTGTGGCTTAGAGCTGTGGTATAGTTAGTGCAATAACATGCCTTCAGATTGCTCTGGCTCAAATAATAAATTCAGTGTATAGAAAACCTTACTTCCTCTCAATGTACGTTTGTTTGGGTTTTTTTTTTTGGCTTCCTACAAAGGGAACACTATTTCACTGAGGTTTTCGTTCCCTCCCCTCCCAATAAATTATCCAGTCTATATATTGTATGACTACATTATGATGTCCTTTCTTTAAAGTCTATACCTGTCCCTTTGAATTTCAGCTGACTTTGGTGGCACCAAGACTGGTTATGAAATAGGATGTGATTTTAAACACATAGAAAAGAGAGATGGTAAAATCTTTGCTGGCTCTCTGTTTCTTATGATTACCTAAGTTAGTTAGCTGTTCTAGCACCCTTTTCTCTGTATTGCAATCATCAGGCTCCATGGGGTGCATGTCATCTCTGATAGGACAATATGCATCACGAAGATGAAAATACATCTTGTATGCTCCTTTTAGACAGTAGAAGTAGTTAGAGAAATCATTTGCAGAGAAAATGAGCAACATACAGCTGAGCCCTTCTATTTTTCTGGGTTCTGAGAGCATGAGATGGCCCCTCTGCCCTGAGCAGCATCACCTGACACCACTGATCACCTGCTTCCAACCCTAACCCCAGTCCCATGATGGAGTGACCCAGCCCATCCTTGTCCCCTTGTGCTGTTCTGGTTGTCCTTGAGCTGGCAGGAGCTCATTGCTGCCACCAGCCCTATCCTGTCTCTTGGCAAGATCTACAATGGAGTCACCCTGTACCTTGTCTCATCCCTGCTGCTCTCTCATGGGGAGGTCAGGCAAGGCTTTGGAGCTTGGGACCAAGCATACATATTACTCCTAGGCTCTTGTACCAACCTCATGGCATGGGGTCCTCCAATGGTTATTCAGGACAGTGAAGGCTATTGGCGGTCTTAGGACCACAATGCTCTTCTCATTAGCTGTGCAAACATTCATACAGCCTCTGTGCTACCCTGAGAGCTAAAATGTTTGCTCATTTAAATACCACACCCTGCTCAGAATGAGCTTTGTTGCAGAGAAGCAGCTGTGTCATGTGAACCCTTGTAAATCTGGAGATCTTACAAAGCTTAAATATTAGATAAAAATCCCACACTGAAGATGGTGATGATCTGAACATGCATGAAGAAAATAACTTATTTGAGCATGGAGCTTTGAGTCAAGTGTTAATGACAGCATCTAAACTATAATATACAGTTTGAGACTTTTTTCATCTGCTATTGTGATTACAAATTTCAGACAGCCTATATATGAGAGAGAGAAAACTGTGAGATCCAGAGCTGCTAGAGAAAACAGGGCTTATAAGAGAGCAATGGATTTGGCATTCATGGTAGTAACAGCAGAATAGTGTTAAGCAATAGAACATCAGGTGCAGTACTCCTTTGTAATTGTAAGGAGAAAGATAGTTCTTGCAAGAAAACACTACTGATATAAGGTCACAAAACCAAGCTTATATTTTCTAGATGAGAATCTGAAGATCAAATGTTTTTTTCTCAGTATGTCTGCATAGGCACATGTAGAAAGTCTGGAGTCTGCTGGAATGAGTGAGATCAGTCTGGGAGGCTGTATAGCAAAACTCAGCCCTACTAAAACGCTCAGTATGATGTACAGCTTTTTTTTAGGGAATCAAAAGGGCCCTCTCTAGCCAAGGGTATTCTGTGTTTTCAGGCTTAGGTGGGTAAAAAGCTACCTTGTCTAAGTTGCTGCAGCCTGTAAAAAAATTAGTAAGTCTCATTTACAGAGCAGATGAGAATAGGCTTGCTTGCCTCCTGCATGTTAGTCTTGGCAAGCTTTGCCTTAGTGTCATGTTTTAACCTTGGTGGGCAGCTCAGCACCATGCAGCAGCTTGCTCATTGTCCCCCTGTGGGATGGGAGAGAGAATCAGGAAGGTGAAAGTGCAATAACTCGTGGGTTGAGGCAAACAGTTTAATGGGTAAAGCAAAAGCTGCACAGACAAGTGAAGCAAAATAAGGAATTAATTCACTCCTTCATATCCACAGGCAGATGTTCAGCCATCTCCAGGAAAGCAGGGCTCCATCACACATAATGGGAACTTGAGAAGACAAACACCATAACTGTGAACTTCCCTCAACTTCCTCCTTTCCCCCAGCTTGTGTTGCTGAGGAGGACATTGTATAGTATAGAATATCTCTTTGGTTAGGTGGGGTCAGCCTTCCTGGCTCTGTCCCCCCTCCCAGCTTGTGCATTCCCAAGCTACTTTCTGGTCAGAGTTTGAGGAGCAGAAAATGGTTAACACTGTGCAAGTACTGCTCAGCAGTAAATAAAACATACCTGTGTTAGCAACAGTGTTTTGGTCACAAACCCAAAACACAGCAGCACAGAAGCTACTCTGATGAAATTTAACCCTGTCCTAGATAAACCACTACACTTAGTTATGGTTGAATTATCTTTCAGTCTCATTTGCAACCATCTAGGCTTCCTGAACTGCTTTTACCATTAGAATCTGAACTTTACATCTGTTTACAAGGCTCTAAGCTCCGAGATGCTCTGCTGTGTCACTGTCTCTCCTGTTCTCCACTATACTTTGAGCTACCACCTTACCTCTTTCGTTTTAATGTTGAAGACTCACGTAGGAGGACATGAAGAGTATGTCATTATGTTGTGGCTGAGGAAGTGGTTCAATAACTTGAGCAGAATCATCAACTGTTTTCTCCAAAGGATTAACACTTCTCTGTATTTGAGCTTTCGCCATGTTCTTTCCAGTTTTTGGATGCTGAACTCTCCAGTCAGCCAAAATATGTTGAGCTCAATGAGAATTAGGCTTGGATGAAAATTTCTCCTTGTTCCTTCTTCTGTTAACCTAACTACCAGTAGGCATATCTCACAAATAACATTTTCATCTGAAAATATACCTTTCCATTCTGAATATTCACTGAAGAATGATACTGTGAATCAAATATTACACATAACTTATGTGCCTGTTTGCCCATAGGAACTCAAAATGTCAGATATCAAGCAGCTCTCCTGTCAAGTTGTTTTTTTAATTTAACCCCATCAAAAAGGGAAAACTTTTTGTTTAAGCAGTTCAGCACTGAAGACATGATTACAAAACAGAGGAGATCAATTAGAGGTTCTCCTTTTTTTTTTGTCCAGTAAACCTTGGATAAGGATAGACAGGTGTTTCAAAAACAGTTTTCTGGAGAAGCAAGCAGTAACCAAAGCAGAATTGATAACTGATCCTCAGTTTCATCTCAAGAAAAAAACATTCTGCTATATTCTATGTTAACAGCTCCAGGAACAGTGGTTTTCAGTGGAGGACTGCATATTTTTTAGATTAAAATATGGTAAAACTAAAAAACTGTTACGTTCCAAGAAGATTTATTTGGTATTAAATAATTTCTAAATTTGCCTGTATTAAACAGTTTCTCTTTATGGGAAGGCTGGTAGCTCAGGCTTCTCAATTCAACAGTGCACATCAGCATGTTCTTAAATGTCAGGTAGACACAGTAGCAACCCAGACTTCATGTGTGATTAATGCTCAAGTTCATTGACAAGAGTCAATGACGTTGCTGACCATTTCTTACACATTTTCTATAGAAGTCTGTCTCTAGGACTTTTAAACTGTTGCAACACTAAGATTATTTAAAACCTTATCATGAACGTGCTTTGAGGATATAACTAACTCATAATATGCTTGTGAGGTTTTTCAGCCTTCAGTATGGTGTGTAGATTTTCAATGACAGTAATCCTTTTTTTTGACAAATCAAAACCCCTAAGTTTAAAATGACTTGCAATGACATTATACTTTAAAAAATTGTTTAAAATTTGTTAAAGCCCCAATCTAAGAAAGAATTTAGCCCTTCCTAGAGTACTTGTTCCAACACACTCTATCAAATCATAAAATTAATGGATTTATAATCTGTTTGAAATGTCAGTAAAATGTGAAGGGGGGGGAGGGGAATCCAAACCATTTTCTATTGCTTTTGTTTTAAAATGGCTACTATTTAATTTTA
>NW_008630077.1:0-10906 GCF_000691845.1 Merops nubicus | reverse complement strand
CAGGATAAATTCATCTCCTTAAAATTCCAAGAAAGCTTGAGTTGTCACGTGCTTAAGGACACTATGTACTGCTGGAAAACAGTTGGTTACATTGATAATGCTTACTACAAAATAGGTGATTGCACTTGCAGTTCTTGCCCTGCTTAGCTGTTCTGCTGGAGGCGGGTGGGTAGATAAGAACAGCAATCAGGTTTCTTGCTTTCTCCTCTCTCTGCTTTCCTCGGTCTTGTTAAACCACAGATTTGCTTGTGGGCTGCAGTTTCATCTCCAGAGCTGATCCCATTCACCTCACTCATCACACCAGATGAGGCAAAATGGAGAAACAGTGATATCTATAATAAGTAATAAGCTCTGCTTCCAGCTCATTTCTACCCCAAGCTTCTTAACAGTCCTTCTTAACAGTTTCTTCAGGTCTACCCCCACAAGAGAGCAAATTCAAATTCTCTTCAGTATCATTTCCTTAAATTTGTATTGAGATTACATTTATGCCAGGAAATGTGATTAAAGATTGTGTAGTTCAGATGTCATAGAATTCTTTAGGTTAGAAGAGACCTTTAGGATCATCAAGTCCAACTATTAACCCAACACTGCCAAGTCAATTCAGTATGCACCCATATCCCTTGCTGCTTTAAATGTTTCCGAGCATCTTGCAGTAAGAAAAAAATCCACAAAAGACAAATCCTCAACCTCCTTCTGTTTTGCTGAATAACAATAGCTGAATTACACTAGGAATTCCTGCATCATCACTGAGAATCTCAGTTCACTGCTTTTAGATTAATTGGTATGTGTTTACACAATTTTTGATGCTAGTAATATCAATTATCTTTAAAACTAAGCCATAATTCCTTTTAAGAGTGCTAAATTTGACTTAGGCATAGAAGAGCTAGTATTGTTGCCAAATGCCAATACAATAGTTATCTTTTCTGACAATACTGGAAATTCCTCATTAAAGGTGTACTGAATTTATCATACAATGTAAGAACATTAATTTCTAAAATCCCAATCCCATAGTTTTAGCAACAAAATAGACCATAAAATACTTTCTATAACGGATACAAAAATGACCCTTTGCTCATTCTGTAGCCATGTGCATTTGTACAACTCATAAGAAAATGAGTTGTATGAAATTTGTGGATGGATCCATTGTTCTATTGCTGGGCAAAGTTGATTAAAATTGGCTTAGGTCCTATGACAATTTTTATTTTTTTATTCACAATCATATTAGTGGAAACTTGCCTCAAATCATCTATATTACTGGTTTAAATCAGGAGAGAACTTTTGAAGCAGACCTCCCACTGTGCCTTACTGCTTTGTGTCACAGACAAGCCTCAGAGCACGAAAACTTTTCCTTTTGGATGACAAATTGGAATCTGTGCTCATTCCACTTATGGGTGTCCTGTCCATGGGACCAAATTAGAGTTACTGTGGAACACTTTTATTCTGCAAGTGTTCTAGATGTTCCACTCTGGATGTCTTTGTTTCAGTTGCATACCTTTGTGGACTTTGGGTTTGAGCACCATTGACTTTCTACAGATCTTTCTTTACAAGCTTTGTGTCACAGACAAGCCTCAGAGCACGAAAACTTTTCCTTTTGGATGACAAATTGGAATCTGTGCTCATTCCACTTATGGGTGTCCTGTCCATGGGGCCAAATTAGAGTTACTGTGGAACACTTTTATTCTGCAAGTGTTCTAGATGTTCCACTCTGGATGTCTTTGTTTCAGTTGCATACCTTGTGGACTTTGGGTTTGAGCACCATTTACTTTCTACAGATCTTTACAATATCACACTACTTCTAGGTGTAGACACAGCCCAAGAAAACTGGGTCAGGTAGGCCTTTGAGAAGACAGAAAGAGATTGCAACTTCTCTTGTGGAGCTACTGACTGTTCAGGGAGATAACGTCCTGTAACAGGGTCATATAGCACCGCCCGAAGCCAGGAGGCCACAGCTCACAGCGTGTTGAACTGCACTGAAGAGCTCAGAGCAGCCAACAGCCTTCAGCTGAGGCTGAAGAACTTCACAAGGACCAGAGATGAATGTGCAGGGCTTGCTTGCTGCAACTCAGAAAGACACCAAATTCATCAGAAATCAAGTCTGGAAGCAAGAGTTGCTGCCAGAATGTAGCAATCGGGGAGGAGGTAAAGTATGAACTATTATAATTTTCTGTTGGGCTAATTAATTGGCCATCACCAGTAAGCTGAGTTTATTTTTGACACATTTTACTAAAATCATACCTGGCTTTTGAACATTTTGAAGTTCTTTAGGGAAAGGGACAAGGCAGATCCACCTCAAAACTTTGGCCGACTCGGCATCTCATATCAGGCCGTGTGTGAAGTTAGTTCTGTGGTCCCTGCAAGGAATCAGTCTTCCACAGAGCTGGACTAAATGGTAGCCTCTATCAGACAGGTAAACTTACACAAAGATCACTGAAGTCAAAAGTGAGCAAGTATGGTTTTCAGTAACCATACACTGGATGTATAAGGACTGCAAAATTATAATGTTGTCTTGAGAAGGTGCTGGGTGGGAGAAAATAGCTGACTTGTGGAAATTGTTAAAGACACTGGAAATGCTGTTCAGAGGTGACTTAATGAAGTGTCAAGCTCTCCTTTTCTAACTGATGTTGTTAGTACCTCACTGCACAGATGGTGCTCATAGAGTGAGTTCTATATTATCGACAACAGACAAAAGAAGCAGTGACTGAAACATAATCTTTGAAAATCACTAAATGGAAATACAATACTTACCATTTTTTTAAGGTGTTCAACACTGATTTTAAGTGAAGAACAGTAAAGTTCATTTAGGAAGCTGGATGTTCATTTTGTCATCAGACACACTTCAAATTGGCACACAAGCTTGCTGATGATGGAGAACGCCTTCCTTCAGCAGAGCATTCAAGCTAGTCATAAATTAATGAAAGCTGCATTTGGCTCGTGAATAGTGAGAGGAAATTCTTCACAATTCTGATTCATGCCAATCTGAAGTAGTTCTCAAAGAGTTTAATATTTGAAGTGATTTTTGGAAGTACCTAGTAGCACGGTTATGAGGATGCCAGCAAAAGGTAGTAGTGATGAGTATATGCCACAGGTACAAACAATTTGCTGCTTCTTTAGAAGTTAGCAGTAAATAATAACTAACAATTGGTTGAAGCATTAAAAATACATTAGCCCTTTGTAAACAGTTGATATACTAAGCTTAACAAAGCTTGTAACCAAACTGTTACCTGTGAGAGTGCCCTTAGTAGGGACAATAGCAGTTAGCTTCTGTTTCTTCTGGCCAGAACAGCACTGTGCCTGATGGCATGGAAAGGAAGAAGATATTGAATGGGTTTGTGTGTGGTGTACAAAAAGCCTGTAAAGGTGTATAAAAGAGTTCACCTCTACAAAGCTACATGGATGCTGAATTCTCATTTCACAGGACAATTAGTACCTAGGCAGGCGGCTGTGATTATCTATTACTATTATTGTGAGTGGCTCACCTGTTTTATTCTTACTACTTCTCACCTCTTTCATCTGCACTTTATTTTCCTGTTTGTATCTTGCCATGAAACCAAGATAATAAGCCCTTTTGAGGAAAGACTATTGTTGGATCATGGCTGTAAAACATGAGGCACAACGGGGTATTCGTGAACAGTTATGGGAGCTAATAAGAAGTGAATGCAAAAATATCTTGATAGGGAGAACAAATATAACTTTGAAAATATTTTTAATATCTCTTGTAGATTAAGACCATGAGGAGCAGATAAACTCCTGAGAGACTGATTCTGCACAAGTTCTGCATCTGTATTTCAAGTTACAACAGGAAGTCTGTATTTTGGCCTAGTGAAAAATTTCATACTTTTGCCCAGTGTGAAAGCAGGCCAGTCTTTGAGGGTGCTTTTCCTAGAGGTAAAGGGAACTGACTACTTGTTTTTTAAAAAAAGGTTTCAGCCATTTCAGGCAAGATATTTAATTCCTGATACAGACCACATAGCAGGGGATTGACTACTGAGGGATCTGAGCCACCATTGTCCTAAAGGTACATTTGACACCCAGGGCAAAACCTAACTGTCTAAATGAAAAAGCCTATTTAAATTAAATCACTAGCCCTGTTTTGGGACAAACTGATTTTGGGCTGCTACAGGTAACAATGCTGCAAATCTGGCCACGTTATTAGCTGCTTTGGGTAACTGACTTCACTCACCCAGGCATTAAAACCTGAATATCTGTCTGACAGTGAATCACTTGGGAATCATGGATGGTACACAGAGCCTGTGAAGCAAGCCCTCCTAAGCTTAGACCTGGGAAGTTTTATACTAGTAGAAGTAGGATGTGATTGCTGCAATTCTGACCTTGCTGGCTTGGGACGTTTAAAATGATCCAATCATCTCACAGCTTTGGCAGTTGCAATCTTTTTCCAGTGTCCCCTCAATAAACTGGTGGAGAAATAATTTTCCTAGCACATTGCTTGGCGACCATGTCACCTCTTTTTGTGTGTCCTCACCGTTCTTTCTTTTTGCTGGACAGCACACCTCAAGGCTCCCTGTGGCCTGTCCTTACCTAACTGACCACCTCTTGTCTGCTGCCACCATGCCAGTTCTTGGGTCCCTTCTTCCAGGCGCCTGTGCCATCTGACCATTAATGACTGTTTGAAAATGTTTCATGCCCTCTCCCCCTATCAGTCTTCATGCATGAAAAGTCATTCTCCAGAAACATCTACTTAGCCAGCCCACTGACAACTTGCAATTCCTTTCTAGATAAACCCTTCATTGAGATACCTACAAAATTTGACTCGAGTTTGACTCTGGCCTTTCATTGTGACTACTGCCACCATGTTTGTTTCTTTGTCCTCCCTTTTTCCCCTTACCTGACTATCTTGTCTTTTACTGAAGTCATCTTCTGAATCTGTTTTCTCCTGCCTCCTGGGCATCACTGCAAATGTGAATGCTTCAAACTGCTTGTGAATTGAAACAAACTGGAGAGCCTAACAGGAATTAGATGTTTCTAAGGCAGTTTTTCTCAAGATCTGAGCTTGACGCTGTAACTTGAATGGTAATTTAAATTAAATTAAATTTACAGGTACATTTATTTTATGCATGAATATGAGGAAAAATCATCTTTTTTCCCTATCGATTCTCTACATTGTCTAAGCCTGAGTATACATCATACTGTGAAGAAACCTGAAATGGCTCCCTCTGTGCCCTGCTTAGTGCTTTGTGTAGATAAATTTTAATAGCCCAGCTGTCGGTGACTGCAGTGGCACAAGCAAACAGTATCCAAGGGACCTACTTAGCTGGGAAACTTGCCTGTTGAAATTGGAGAAATGAGATGAGAATGATGTGTTGCCATTTCTGGAGAAGACTTTAGGTTTTCCCTATGGGTTAATATGGCAAAACATAATGAAACAAACGATGTGGTCTTTATGTACTTTCTGTATATCATTGTTTATATATATATATATATATTTTTGGAGCATACACTGAATGTTCAAAAAGGGAATCTCCTTTTCATGTAGCAAATGTCTGTGAACATCAGATATATAGAACTTTTGTTTATTAAATGTATCAGATAACAGACTTGTAGCAATGAAGCAAACTTCTTCACAAGCAACATGAAAATAAAAAAATTGTGTGAAGATGCAGTCATGTGTTGGGATTGCTCATATGCTTATCACCTCTGTATTGTTAATACCTCTGGCAAGTGTGCCACTTTTGTGTGATGTCTGCTTTCCCTTAGAAATAAGACAGTTTCATAGAATGAAGTATGCTCCTGTTTGGGTTTTGCACTTGTTTAAACAGTTTGCTGGTGACTAAATTTTGTATCTAATTAAAGCTGCTGCCTTCCTGGTGTATCTCTTGAGAAATGCTGCCGTCCAGGTAATTAATGTGCTGTGCCAACACTAAGATACCTATATTTGTAGCAGGCTGCTTTAGAGCATGCAGTCTTATCATTGACCTTGAAGACATCTGGTGCTGGCCTCTCACTCAAACAGGATTTGGGACAAGACAAGCATAGGACCTGACCCTGTATGACAATTCCCACTTTTCTAGCATTAATATTTTCAGTTATGAGCTACTGCTAACATGTTGTGATTTCTTTCCGTTACATTCAATCCATTGGTGCTATGTAATGGGAAACATCCTAAAGAACAATCAATGCTGACTTTGCCAGGCACCCTTAGGTCAGCCTCATCTGCTGTACTGGGTGTCTCTAAGTAGAAACGTGCTGCCAGATGGCCTCCTTGGCACTTAAGACTGTTGCTTTTCAGAGTACAGCTTTGCCTGAGGTCCCAGGTGCAACAGAGAGAGTTGCTTTGCCCTTCAGCACTGAATTTCTAGCCCTGATAAATCGATTCATTAAATGTTAACATTGCCTATGAAAGATGTAATGTCTCTGCAACTTCAGCCTTGACTGCAAGTAAAGGAGGTGAAAGGTCTGGTTGGTTTTGCCTGTAACAGAGATGAGCTGTGAGACTCTTCTTTCTGCTGGTCAGAGTTATGTCAAGATTAGTGAAGCTGGGCCAATATTTTCCTGGTCAGAGTCAACCTTATTTAAATGTGTGCATGAATACACATTTGTGTGTGTGTACGTACCTCCAGTATGGTATTTTGGCATATGCATCTGTCTCAATTAAAACATTTTTAATATATATACACTTTTTAAATATTCTCTCACATATACATACACTAAATCATCTAAAATGGCTGAGGTGTGCCTGAGTAGCTTATGGGGAGAAATCTTATGTTTTACTTATGCTGAAATATTCTGGTGAACTTTACTTTTGAGAGTGTTTCTATTATTCATGTTTGGAAGAAGAAATTTGAGGGTTAGCAACCCTGTTGAGATCTACAAGTGTTTTGGTGTTGTTTTTTTTTTTTTAGATATGCTTTCAGTTCCAGCCCAATTTCCTCAAATGTTAAGACTTGAGGAATAAGCACCCCTTATTCTGTTGCCTCCACCCATGCTCATTTTTCATGGTTAGATCTCTGATGCATCCACCTGCACAGGACATGTTCTGGCCCTTAGCTGAACGTAGCTTGGCCTGTAGTTTGGTGACACAGGATGGTATGTGTTGTGCTATGTGAGAACAGGAAGGACTCAACTGATTGCCTGATCTGTCCAACAAAAGGGCTGGAACTGCAGAGAAATAAGATTTCTGAGAAGAAGCCTGATGCCAGAGAAGAGCAGGTAAATTAAAGGAGAAGCAACAAGAATAAAGGCTGAAGCAGGTCTGCTCATGGAGGCCTATCTGTGCTCTGAGATCTGATATGAAGGACTCTAGGCACACAAAGTCATTGAGGATGTCAATCTGAATTTCAAACAAACCTGCTTAAGCTCTGTTTGTGTCTCTTGTCAATAGTTGCACGGCATGATAGTGGACCTCCAGTGATCCAGCCCATAGTGAGCACCCAGTTGTATCTATCAAAACAGTTCATGAGCAGAAATGGACATGGAAACTGCTGCACAACAATGGGTATGAATTTTAATTAATAAACAGAATGCTTCCACTGGAAAACTAACTCTGAAACGATAACTTGTGACTTGATTGTACAAAGGCTTTAATGCATGTGTTTAATTTTCAGTTAAGTAAACATCACTGGAACCACTGTGGAAGTCAGGCAGATGTGTGTTCTGAACACTTAGGAACATTCTAAGTATTAAGATAACAATGTGCAGGCCATACTCACCTAAAGGTCATAGTCAACTTTTTTGGAAACTGATCATGTTTCTGAGTTCTTAGAAACTGCTCAGGCACACAGGCAGCTACAGCACGGTCAGTGATGACAGCAACGACCCACAGAGTGACCTGAGTGGGAATAGAAATGCAAATGATGTGATGCAAGAGTCTATGAAAATGGTCCAACCTGACAGTTGCCTCTAAAGCAATGTGCATAGTAAACTGTTCCGTAGGAACCCCAAAGTCTGAAATATATTTGCATAAAAATGGCACTATTTTGCCTAGTAAATGGTTTTATCAGCTTAAGACCATTTTCAGATGATCTGCAACCAGAAGAAAGACTCTGCAGTGAAATAATCAATGGTACCTGTGAGTAGCCTGTCCAAAGACAGTGTCATGGCTTACACCCAGCTGGAAGCTGGGCACCACATGGCCACTCGATCACCCCCCTGTGTCCAAATGGGAAGGGAAAAAGGGAGAAAAATACAAAACTCTATGAGCTGAGATAAGGAGAATTTAATACCACAACACAGAAGGAGCAATAAACAACAATAATAATTGTAATGAAACTACATCTAAAGCAAGTGATACAAAGCACAGACCACATTAGCTGATGTCAGTATGGTAGTGAATAACCTGTCAGCTGGTTCGGTTGTCTATCCTGGCTGAACCCTTCCACATTTCTGGTGAAAATTAACCCTGTCCTCGCTGAACCAGGATAGACAGCTTCCTTTCATAGTGCAGCTTTTTTATAGAGATAAAGTAGATTTACTTGATCATTAGCAACTAAACCAAAAATTTAGCCTGCAATGCAAGACAGGCTGAAGGAGTTTTTATTACTATAAATTTATTGTTTTTTTTGCTCTAGATGCTCATGCAAAGTAAACAGTGTCATTAAATAAGGATTTGTTTTGAATGCGATCAGTGGGCAATCTGCTTGCTACTTTGCTTTCTTCAGACAGGAAAGGCTTCAGGGGAGAATTTACCATGATTCTAATAGTACTGAGGAAACAATCTAAAAAAAACCCCACCCAGCTGTTGTAGACAATGTGTTTAAATAGGAATTACCTTGGAAATGTGATGCTAATTCTTTACATATTTAATTCTATTTTCCGCTTGTCCTATCCGTTTTCAGAATTCACAATTTCTTGTGCCAACGTTCATACTCTGTTTTTTTTTCCCTTCTGTGCCTTTTACCCTGATTTAGAATTTAACAACTGCCTATTTGGAATACTACAGCTGTAACTGCATGCTTTATTCCTGCTTTGGTAACTGATCCCTCTTGCCTTTATCTCTCTACTTCTAGCTGCATGATTTTATTAAGCCACAAGCTGTTACTTTGTTTAACAGCAGAACATAATGCCCTCCTTTGATAAACACAAAGCAAAAAAAAATAAAGAACCCTTGCAAAAGCTAGGAGTTGCAAACATCTCAGCTCTTCTTTGTAAAGTTTTCAGAAACAGAGCCATAAATACACGAGGATATTTATCACACCAGATTCTCTGTTATTGCTAACATAATTAAATAACTCTATCCAGACTTATATCTACATAATAAAAAGCAACATTTCATGCTAATAGTAACCTGCATGCTAGAGAAATAAAAGGCTTCTTTAAATCTGAAGATAATACCTACATAAGATGTGCAATATTCATTTTAATTCTAATTTGGGGTCCAGTTTTACTGCCCTGGGTAGTAGAAAATAACTAAGGGACTGGCTTTCCATGGGCAATTTTGTATACTAAGACATATAAATTGCTGGGACAGTTAACATGTGGAAAGAATATGATTTTGATTCACTTTGATTTAATGTCTGGAACTATACTTATTTTCTTCTACCCAAATTGGGAGAAAATAGAATTACCACATCTACTTCTTGTGCTACTAAGTATGAATATGCTGCAAGGGATGAATTATATGAGGTATTTCATATAATTTAACTCCTGAGCTCTTTTTTTTTTTTAAAAAGAAGTCTTTTCATAAGCGCAGAATCGTGAAGGACGGATTTGTATTCTCAATCTGCACCTTCTTATATGAAGAAATAAGATAGATTGTTGAACACCTGGTTGATTAAAACTAGTAGTGAAATGAAACAAAATAACGTTTACTAAACCGTAAAGAAATATTAAGGCTTATGAAGAAATCTGACAAGAGGAAGTCTCTGCACTACGTGTTCAGAATTAAAACAAAACGAGAGGTGCACCAGCTGTCTGCATGAGATGGTGGATAACAGATGCTCCTTGTAGCTCACAACCTTGTATCTCATCTATACCATGTTTCTCCTTTTGGAGTGGAATAAACCCCAGACTGTTTCTATAGGTCTTGCAGGATTTTATACAGCACATGAGCTGATGTCCTGATGCTGAAGGTCCATCTGTTCTAATGCCTTGTCTCCTACTGGTCTTGGCTTTTCATGCCTAGATTCTGCTACCAAAATAGAAAAATTTGACAGCCTTCCCCTTCTGGGTGAAAAGCGACTTCTATGCATCAGATTAAGACTTAAGTAGTGGTGGCCATGGAGCATATGGTGGAGGATGCTCGTAGAGGTGTAGCGGTCAGGCAAATCTGGCAGGAGTGAGGCCGGGCTTTTTATAGTGTTCCTAATTTGGGATTAATTTTGTGTGTATGTGTGCATAATAGCATTAAGGCTGAAATTACAGCTGCAATAGTATCACCTCCCATTCTTAAAAACAAGCTTGGATCATGAATCTTGTGTGAACAGTCATACTGAAGTGCAGTCAATTAGGGTTGACGATTTGGAAATAGAAGAAAAAGCAATTAGGTGCTCAGGGAGATTTCCCAATGCTTCGGTAAAGTGAAATGTAAACTGAAACGCCGGTTACTGCAGTCACCTTCAGCAGCTTCCTTAACGCTTCTTCTATGATGTGGTGCTCCAGCCTTTTGAGCGAGCGGTGGGTGTGCGGAGCCATAAGCGGGACCGAGTCACCTGCTCTCCCTTTTACACTTGTTCTTCTCTTGTTCTACAAGGATGGAACAAGTGCTCCCACTTCATCACGTCTCCTACGGAGGACGCAAGGGGTGGACGCAGCCCCTCCGCGCAAATCCCGGCAGAGGGTGGGTCGGGAGCGCGGTGGGAGCTCCCCTCCCTCCTTCTCTTCCTCCCTCCCGCGGCGCATCCTCTCTCCACCCCTTGCCCTCGCCCCTCCCTCACACTCGCCGCCTGCGGGGCTGCCGTCGGGGGTGGTGCCAGCAGAGCCGGCCGCTCTCCCCCGCCTCGGGGATGTGCTGAGA